>NC_037676.1:115022680-115322680 GCF_003255815.1 Theropithecus gelada
AACCCAGAATTTCATATCCAGCCAAACTAAGTTTCATAAGTGAAGGAGAAATAAAATCCTTTACAGATAAGCAAATGCTTAGAGATTTTGTCACCACTAGGCCTGCCTTACAAGAGACCCTGAAGGAAGCACTCAACATGGAAAGGAACAACCGGTACCAGCCATTGCAAAAACATGCCAAAATGTAAAGACCATCGAGGCTAGGAAGAAACTGCATCAACTAACGAGCAAAATAACCAGTTAATATCATAATGGCAGGATCAAGTTCACACATAACAATATTAACCTTAAATGTAAATGGACTAAATGCTCCAATTAAAAGACACAGACTGGCAAACTGGATAAAGAGTCAAGACCCATCAGTCTGCTGTATTCAGGAAACCCATCTCACACGCAGAGACATACATAGGCTCAAAATAAAGGGATGGAGGAAGATTTACCAAGCAAATGGAGAACAAAAGAAAGCAGGGGTTGCAATACTAGTCTCTGATAAAATAGACTTTAAACCATCAAAGATCAAAAGAGACAAAGAAGGCCATTACATAATGGTAAAGGGATCAATTCAACAGGAAGAACTAACTATCCTAAATATATATGCACCCAATACAGGAGCACCCAGATTCATAAAGCAAGTCCTTAGAGACTTACAAAGAGACTTAGACTCCCATACAATAATAATGGGAGACTTCAACACTCCACTGTCAACATTAGACAGATCAACGAGACAGAAAGTTAACAAGGATATCCAGGAATTGAACTCATCTCTGCAGCAAGGAGACCTAATAGACATCTATAGAACTCTCCACCCCAAATCAACAGAATATACATTCTTCTCAGCACCACATCGCACTTATTCCAAAATTGACCACATAATTGGAAGTAAAGCACTCCTCAGCAAATGTACAAGAACAGAAATTATAACAAACTGTCTCTCAGACCACAGTGCAATCAAACTAGAACTCAGGACTAAGAAACTCAATCAAAACCGCTCCACTACATGGAAACTGAACAACCTGCTCCTGAATGACTACTGGGTACATCACGAAATGAAGGCAGAAATAAAGATGTTCTTTGAAACCAATGAGAACAAAGATACAACATACCAGAATCTCTGGGACTCATTTAAAGCAGTGTGTAGGGGGAAATTTATAGCACTAAATGCCCACAAGAGAAAGCAGGAAAGATCTAAAATTGACACTCTAACATCACAATTAAAAGAACTAGAGAAGCAAGAGCAAACACATTCGAAAGCTAGCAGAAGGCAAGAAATAACTAAGATCAGAGCAGAACTGAAGGAGATAGAGACATAAAAAACCCTCCAAAAAATCAATGAATCCAGGAGTTGGTTTTTCGAAAAGATTAACAAAATTGACAGACCGCTAGCAAGACTAATAAAGAAGAAAAGAGAGAAGAATCAAATTGACGCAATAAAAAATGATAAAGGGGATATCACCACCGACCCCACAGAAATACAAACTATCATCAGAGAATACTATAAACACCTCTATGCAAATAAACTAGAAAATCTAGAAGAAATGGATAATTTCCTGGACACTTACACTCTTCCAAGACTAAACCAGGAAGAAGTTGAATCCCTGAATAGACCAATAGCAGGCTCTGAAATTGAGGCAATAATTAATAGCCTACCAAAGAAAAAAAGTCCAGGACCAGATGGATTCACAGCTGAATTCTACCAGAGGTATAAGGAGGAGCTGGTACCATTCCTTCTGAAACTATTCCAATCAATAGAAAAAGAGGGAATCCTCCCTAACTCATTTTATGAGGCCAACATCATCCTGATACCAAAGCCTGGCAGAGACACAACAAAAAAAAGAGAATTTTAGACCAATATCCCTGATGAACATCGATGCAAAAATCCTCAATAAAATACTGGCAAACCGGATTCAGCAACACATCAAAAAGCTTATCCACCATGATCAAGTGGGATTCATCCCTGGGATGCAAGGCTGGTTCAACATTCGCAAATCAATAAACATAATCCAGCATATAAACAGAACCAAAGACAAGAACCACATGATTATCTCAATAGATGCAGAAAAGGCTTTTGACAAAATTCAACAGCCCTTCGTGCTAAAAACGCTCAATAAATTCGGTATTGATGGAACGTACCTCAAAATAATAAGAGCTATTTATGACAAACTCACAGCCAATGTCATACTGAATGGGCAAAAACTGGAAAAATTCCCTTTGAAAACTGGCACAAGACAGGGATGCCCTCTCTCACCACTCCTATTCAACATAGTGTTGGAAGTTCTGGCTAGGGCAATCAGGCAAGAGAAAGGAATCAAGGGTATTCAGTTAGGAAAAGAAGAAGTCAAATTGTCCCTCTTTGCAGATGACATGATTGTATATTTAGAAAACCCCATTGTCTCAGCCCAAAATCTCCTTAAGCTGATAAGCAACTTCAGCAAAGTCTCAGGATACAAAATTAATGTGCAAAAATCACAAGCATTCTTATAAACCAGTAACAGACAAACAGAGAGCCAAATCATGAATGAACTTCCATTCACAATTGCTTCAAAGAGAATAAAGTACCTAGGAATCCAACTTACAAGGGATGTAAAGGACCTCTTCAAGGAGAACTACAAACCACTGCTCAGTGAAATTAAAGAGGACACAAACAAGTGGAAGAACATACCATGCTCATGGATAGGAAGAATCAATATCGTGAAAATGGCCATACTGCCCAAGGTTATTTATAGATTCAATGCCATCCCCATCAAACTACCAACGAGTTTCTTCACAGAATTGGAAAGAACTGCTTTAAAGTTCATATGGAACCAAAAAAGAGCCCGCATCTCCAAGATAATCCTAAGTCAAAAGAACAAAGCTGGAGGCATCACGCTACCTGACTTCAAACTATACTACAAGGCTACAGTAACCAAAACAGCATGGTACTGGTACCAAAACAGAGATATAGACCAATGGAACAGAACAGAGTCCTCAGAAATAATACCACACATCTACAGCCATCTGATCTTTGACAAACCTGAGAAAAACAAGAAATGGGGAAAGGATTCCCTATTTAATAAATGGTGCTGGGAAAATTGGCTAGCCATAAGTAGAAAGCTGAAACTGGATCCTTTCCTTACTCCTTATACAAAAATTAATTCAAGATGGATTAGAGACTTAAATGTTAGACCTAATACCATAAAAACCCTAGAGGAAAACCTAGGTAGTACCATTCAGGACATAGGCATGGGTAAAGACTTCATGTCTAAAACACCAAAAGCAACGGCAGCAAAAGCCAAAATTGACAAATGGGATCTCATTAAACTAAAAA
This sequence comes from Theropithecus gelada, assembly GCF_003255815.1. Taxonomy (NCBI): domain Eukaryota; kingdom Metazoa; phylum Chordata; class Mammalia; order Primates; family Cercopithecidae; genus Theropithecus; species Theropithecus gelada. The sequence goes on from NC_037676.1 coordinate 115,025,985, forward strand.
GCTTCTGCACAGCAAAAGAAACTACCATCAGAGTGAACAGGCAACCTACAGAATGGGAGAAAATTTTTGCAATCTACTCATCTGACAAAGGGCTAATATCCAGAACCTACAAACAACTCAAACAAATTTACAAGAAAAAAACAAACAACCCCATCAAAAAGTGGGCAAAGGATATGAACAGACATTTCTCAAAAGAAGACATTCATACAGCCAACAGACACATGAAAAAATGCTCATCATCACTGGCCATCAGAGAAATGCAAATCAAAACCACAATGAGATACCATCTCACACCAGTTAGAATGGCAATCATTCAAAAGTCAGGAAACAACAGGTGCTGGAGAGGATGTGGAGAAATAGGAACACTTTTACACTGTTGGTGGGATTGTAAACTAGTTCAACCATTATGGAAAACAGTATGGCGATTCCTCAAGGATCTAGAACTAGATGTACCATATGACCCAGCCATCCCATTCCTGGGTATATACCCAAAGGATTATAAATCATGCTGCTATAAAGACACATGCACACGTATGTTTATTGCGGCACTATTCACAATAGCAAAGACTTGGAATCAACCCAAATGTCCATCAGTGACAGACTGGATTAAGAAAATGTGGCACATATACACCGTGGAATACTATGCAGCCATAAAAAAGGATGAGTTTGTGTCCTTTGTAGGGACATGGATGCAGCTGGAAACCATCATTCTCAGCAAACTATCACAAGAACAGAAAACCAAACACCGCATGTTCTCACTCATAGGTGGGAACTGAACAAAGAGATCACTTGGACTCGGGAAGGAGGACATCACACACTGGGGCCTATTATGGGGAGGGGGGAGCGGGGAGGGATTGCATTGGGAGTTATAGCTGATGTAAATGATGAGTAGTTGAGTGCTGACGAGTTGATGGGTGCAGCACAGCAACATGGCACAAGTATACATATGTAACAAACCTGCACGTTATGCACATGTACCCTAGAACTTAAAGTATAATAATAATAAAAAATTAAAAATTTAAAAAAAAAAAAGTAATTCAGTTTAACAACATTTAAGTGAACATCCCAGTCTCTATGTCTTCATGAGAAGCTAATAAACTGTCAGAAATGGAGTTACAGTTAGGACTAATCATCAGATACATCTGAGTGTCATCTGCATAAGAATGGGAGTCTAATCCATGTCTTCACTAAAAGAAAGCATATAAATGTAGACTAATAATGAAATGCACCCAAAGCAGGGAACTGGAAAACAGAAAAAATGCTGTGAAAGGAACAGAATTAAAATTAGTAAGAAGCAGACTGCATAGAATCAGATAAATTTGATTAAAATGCAGCAAATGCCATTCCTATTAAAGATGAGCAATATAATGTACAGATTTCTCAAAGAAAAAAAAGGTAAGCAAATTCATTTTTTTCTAGTTCTTTGTTGTTTAAAATTTAACTTAGCCACGAAAGTCATGTTTATCTACAGCACTGCCTCCCTTTGTTCCTTGTTTCATTGAATCCTCTCATTAGTAACGATGAAAAGACATATGGTACTAAGTCAGCAATAAAAATAAGTCAAGTGAATTACTTATTTATTATGCTTTTCATAAAAATAAAACCAAATCCAATGTAGTCTATTTTTCCCAGTAAGAAAATAAGACATATTAGAAGGTGAGATAGAATTACATAAATTATTATGCACAATTTATGTAGAAAGCCTAGTGTTCTCAAGGTTATCCAGGAGGGAAAGAGTGTGGAAGAGAGATGAGAAGTAAGAACAGAAAGAAGAAGATGATCTGACTAAGAAGATGATGTGTAGCGAAGAAGCCAGACAAAAATCTCAGACAACAAATTCTACAAAAGATTCAGTTTCAAGTTATTTGCCACCTTTGATGTGGACTGCCCTCATCCTTTCCCAAATTATCCAGGAAACTGTTTTTTTTTTGTTTGTTTGTTTGTTTTTTGTTTGTTTGTTTGTTTGTTTGTTTTGCTTGTTTAGATGAAGTTTGGAGCAATGTCTACTTGAATTTATGTAGAATGGACATAATCCAAAAAAAATCATAAAGCAGGAATTCACCGCTAGAATTAACCATTAAACATTAAGTCTCCACCTAAAGGCACAAGAAGTTAACTGAAATTTTGGAAGATTTTAGACCTCCAAAAATTTAAAATTGGATGTTAGATTAACTGATCTATACCTGAAGAGGCAGGAAACCTGGTTAATAATTTGTAATTTCATAATGCACTTCCAAAAGTTACTACCATAGCTTTTCGCATGTTATTTCCTTCATCAGGAATGCTGTCTTTTAGTTCTTAACCTTTTAGCTAAAATCCATTCTTCCAAATCCTTACTTCTATTAGTGCACATATACGCTATTTTAATTATCTGTTTACCCACTGAGCTCCTTTATGTCAGCAACTACATTTTGCATCTTCTAATGACAAGAAGTCAGCTTAAGGTATAATACCAATCAAATACTCAACAATGTTTTTAAATTTTTAATCAATAATTAAGTAAAATTAAATATACCATTTCTTCTAGATTTTCTAGTTTATTTGCGTAGAGGATTTTATAGTATTCTCTGATGGTAGTTTGTATTTCTGTGGGATCAGTGGTGATATCTCCTTTATCATTTTTTATTGTGTCTATTTGATTTTTTGAAGGGTTTTTTGTGTCTCTGTCTCCTTCAGTTCTGCTCTGATCATAGGTATTTCCTGTTGTCTGCTAGTTTGAATCTGTTTGCTCTTGCTTCTCTAGTTCTTTTAATTGTGATGTTAGGGTGTCGATTTTAGATCTTTCCTGCTTCCTCCTGTAGGCATTTGGTGCTATACATTTCCCTCTAAACACTGCTTTAGTTGTGTCTCAGAGATTTTGGTACATTGTGTCTTTGTTTTCATTGGTTTCAAATAATTTATTTATTTCTGCCTTAATTTTGTTATTTACCCAGTCGTCATTCAGGAGCAGGTTGTTCAGTTTCCATATAGTCGTGCGGTTTTGAGTGAGTTTCTTAATCCCGACTTCTAATTTGATTGCAGTGTGTTCTGAGAGACTGTTTGTTATGATTTCCCTTCTTTTACATTTGATGAAGAGTGTTTTACTTCCAATTATGTGGTCAATTTTAGAATAAGTGTGATGTGTTGAGAGGAATGGATATTCTGTTTATTTGGGGTGGAGAATTCTGTAGATATCTATTAGGTTCACTTGGTCCAGAGCTGAGTTCAAGTCCTGAATATCCTTATTAATTTTCTGTCTCGATCTAATATTGGCAGTGGGGTGTTAAAGTCTCCACTATTATTGTGTGGGAGTCTAAGTTTTTGTAGGTCTCTAAGAACTTGCTTTATGAATCTGAGTGTTCCTGTATTGGGTGCATATATATTTAGGATAGTTAGCTCTTCCTGTTGCGATGATCCCTTCACCATTATGTAACGCCCTTCTTTGATAATTGTATGTTTTTGGTCATTAGTTCTCTTTATGTGATGGATTATGGCTATTGATTTGTGTATTTATTTTATTTAATAAATGGTGTTGAGGAAACCGGCTAGCCATATGCAGAAAACAGAAACCAGACCCATTCCTTATACCTCATACAAAAATTAATGCAAGGTGGGTAATAGACTTAAACATTAGACCTAAAACCATAAAAACCCTAGATGAAAACCTAGGCAATGCTATTCAGTATATAGGTATGGGCAAAGACTTCATGACTAAAACACCAAAAGCAATTTCAACAAAAGCCAAAATTGACAATTGGAATCTAATTCAACTAAAGAGCTTCTGCACAGCAAAAGAAACTATCATCAGAGTGAACAGGCAACCTACAGAATGGGAGGAAATTTTTGCAAGGTATCCATCTGACAAAGGGCTAATATCCAGAATCTACAAGGAATTTAAACAAATTTACAAGAAAAAACAAACAACCTCATCAAAAATTGGGTGAAGGATATGAACAGACACTTCTCAAAAGAAGACATGTATGTGGCCAACAAACATATTGAAAAAGCTCATCATCAGTTGTCATTAGGAAAATGCAAATCAAAACCACAATGATATAGCATCTCCCATCAGTTAGAATGGCAATCATAAAAAGTCAGGAAACAACAGATGCTGGACAGGATGAGGAGAAATAGGAACCCTTTTACACTGTTGATGGGAGTGTAAATTAGTTCAACCATTGTGGAAGACAGTGTGGCGATTCCTCAAGTACTTAGAATCAGAAATATTATTTGACCCAGCAATCTCATTACTGGGTATATACCCAAGGGATTATAAATCATTCTACTAGAAAGACACATGCACATGTATGTTTATTGCAGCACTGTTCACAATAGCAAAGACTTGGAACCAATCCAAATGCCCATCAATGATAGACTAAATAAAGAAAATGTGGCACATATACACCATGGAATACTATGCAGCCATAAAAAATAAATGAGATGTTCATGTCCTTTGCTGGGACATCGATGAAGCTGGAAACCATCATTCTCAGCAAACTAACACAGGAACAGAAAATCAAACTCCACATGTTCTCACTCATAAGTGGGAGTTGAACAATGAGAACACATGGATGCGGGGGAGGGGGACATCACACACTTGGGCCTACTGGGGGGTGGGGGTTAGGGGAGGGATAGCATTAGGAGAAATACCTAATGTTGATGATGGGTTGATGGGTGCAGCAAACCACTATGGCATGTGTACTCCTATGAAACAAATCTGCACGTTCTGCGCATGTATCCCAGAACTTAAAGTATAATAAAAAATTAAATATACCAAAATATAATTTTAAAAAGGCTTAAGTTAACAATGTAATGCTTAAATTAAGTGCAATACAGAGGCAATTTATCAGAGAAGTACCTCAGAGTAATTTGGTTATCACTTGTAATTCTAGACAATCTTTCTTTCTAGAAAAAATCAAATGAATATTGATGATCTGTTATAATTATTTTATGGAGATAGTTATTCAACACTAAACACTGACTTAGAATGTTTCAAAGCAAAAAGAATAAGGTGAGATCCTACCCTTAAGGAGTTTGCAGTCTTAAATGGATATAAACAGACTCTTGTAATAATAGCTTATAAGTACTAAGATAAAAATAATTAGGAGTAGTGGAACCATATCAGAATAGACATTTTCGCTACCCTGATTTTAGAGAAGGCATCCTGGTGGTGATGTCAGAACTCAATCTTGAAAAGTCAGGATGCATAAGCTTAGAATAGAAATTCAAAATGGGCCTCTAGCGGGGGAGGAAAAGACACACTAAACAGCACAGTGAATACAAAAAAGCTCTGGAATTCCGAGAACATCTAAGGTCGTTGGGATTTTGGGAAATTCTTTTGCTGGTGCTGGGGATGTAAATAAATGACTATTTAAGGGGGGGCATATATGGATTTTTGTTAATTTTGTAAAGCTAAAGGGGATACTTTGTGGATATCCAGAAGGCACTTGACTTACCTGTGTCTAGCTTTAAGTAGATCGATCCAGGTGCCACATACAGATGGATTTAAGAGAGTAATATGGTAAGCCTAGATACAAGACTAAAGAAAGTTCAGTCTTATAACTTTTCCATATACTATAAAATCCTTAAAAATGTAGCTGTTTTCAGTTTCTACATATTTATTTGACAAATACAATTGTATATATTTATCATGTACTACATGTTTTGAAATATCCATTTAGTTTAAATTCAGAGACAGTTATTATTTATTTATTTATTTATTTATTCAGTCATTCATTCAACCTACACTATATATTAAAGAACTATGATGCACTCAACTCTATGAGAATAATCATACAGTTGTGAACCCCAGGCCCTCCTTCATGCACCTCATGTTACAGGGAGAGAGACAAACATGAAAAAACCCAAACAAGTTAATTATATAATCATGAAACAACTGCTACAAAATAGAAGTATGAGGTGTCCTGAGGGTGTATATTTGGGGACTTACCATATCTTGAGGCATCATATTAGAAAGTACGGTTCTTTTTTTTTTTTATTTTTAAATGAATTAAAGGCTCATTAATACAAGATAATTTAAGGAATGGTAAAGACAAAGCCTGTTAAAAATCTGGAATAAACAGCATTAAAAAAAAAAAAACATTAAATTACATTTCTTTCAAATGTGTCTAACAATCAAAGTGTTCATATTTTCTTACAATCCTATAAACATGTTTCTATGAATTGTTAAGAATTATTGTGAACAGATTGTAGCCCTTGGTATGAAAATGATGCTGCTAAGCAATTTTTAAAGTACCCTCAAAGCAGGTTCTTTTTAGGTAGATTTATTATTTTCTGCACGTCAATCTTTTTATTTATACTAAAGGGCTTAATGAATCCTTGGTGATATGAAGGCAGCATAATAGCCAACCATTTCCCAAAATAATGAGGTTTCATTAGAAACTTTTTCCTGCTTAACAACAGGTAGAATATTCCCCTAAAGTGGCATTCAAGACCTTTATAAAGGGAAATAAAGGAAAAAGAAAAGGGAATAAATTCTTCCTGATCAGGAGACTACTGCTGGGATTTGGGTCAGTGAATCCTAGGATATGAGAAACACTTATTTACAGGAGAGTCTATTTCTCTGTGCAAAAGAATAATATTTTTTTAAAAAATTATTGATTAATTCCAGGAACAAACATAATATTGTACAGAATGTCAGCTGTCAAGATCCCTGATCCCTAATTGAGTTTATTTTACTCATTCCTTTTTCTGGGAGACTGGTAGGTAGAATGGTATAATTGCATCAATCTAAGAAAAAATTCTGAAAATCAAAAAGAAATCGGAAATAGGGAAGTTTTAGCATAAAACTATCATTCAGAGCTATACAGATGTGAAAGGACAAGAAAATCTCAGGACCCCAGAGTCTTTATGTCAAAAGGAAAAATTAAGCTTGAAAACTGAGTCAAGCAAAAATCCACCTTTCCTTTTGTTACTAACTAGCAACAAGATAGAAGACCACATGTCTCCCCAGGTAGCTTCCTTCACCCTGACAATGTAAATTAACAGCTTCTCTTTGCTGGTAAGAAACAAAGATAAGACTAGAAATCATCCCTTGCCCATCCTTGAGACAAATGCAGATTTACTGAGCATGACAATGTATAACTGACCGTTTCCCTACCTGCTTCCTTTGCACGTGGATTTTGTGAAAGTTGATTAAAACCTCAAAGGAATGTGTCCACTTATTTCACTACCTACTCTACTTTCTTTGCTTTCCTCTTTTTCCCTCCTGCCCACTCTTTTCCTTTTATTTATTGAAGATCTCAAAATCCTCCTTGGAAAGCATGTGGTCCACAGATCCTACTGTGGCTTGTGTCTCATTTCTTGGGCACATCCTCAATCTTGGCAAAATAAACCTCTAAATTAATTGAGATTGTCTCAGACACTCTTCGGTTTACATTGAGCAAATACGTTTGTCCTAAATTTTGTAGACACTAGATGGTAAAAGAAAATGAATCCATCCTTTATCTGCCACACTGAAACAAGTTGCATAACACTTAAGAAACTTTTGATGCCCATAAACAGGTTAAAGAGTCTTCATAACAGGAACTCCAAGAAATAATTTCTTTAGCCTAATACATTGACAGGCAAATTAGCTGAATCAAATCTCTCAAAATTCTAAATAAGAAAAAATACACAAAAGCTCATATTTAAGATTGAGAAGTGAAATATAAATGTCAAAATCAGATGCTGCATTCTGAAAAGCACACAGTTGGCCCACCTGGTAAATGAGAAGGGAGTGGTGAATAAAAGTCGGGGAGGTTGTGTGGCCAGCTGGCAAGCCTATGTCCAGGATAAAGGACCACACCTTTACTTAAAATGTTCACACATATCTGAACTTCAGGCCATGTTTTACCCAATCTTCCGATTTTTCAAAGAGAAACTGAGAATTTGTATGTTTACGTGAAATCTTCAATTTTCAAATATTGACAAATGATTTAAAATATATCAACTTATAATAGCCAAATAAATATAAGCTACTTCTGGAATATAAACCGTTGGTTTGTAATGTCTGATTCACATACTCTTTTTGATGTGAAATTAAAATAAGTACGTTATTATTTCAATGGAGTAAGAGAGCTAGAAAACATAATCGCAAACTGATATGTGAGGTACATGATTGCAGTAAACCATTTTAGTGCTCCTAATTTACAAATAGGTAGTGTTTTTCTAAGAAATAGTTTAAAAAATAAAACTCACTTACCAACTTACTCATTTTATTCTCTTCCTCAATACTACTTTTTAGAATATTTTTGGTAATAATTTTAGAGTCACAGAAAAGTTGTAAAAATTGTACAGAGAGTACCCACATTCTCTTAACGCAGTTCCCTAGGAGGTTAACACATCTTACAAAATCATGGTACATTTGTCAAAACTAAGAAATTACCTTTGGTATACTGCTATACCAGTCTTTATTGGAATTTCATCAGTTTTATATATGTTTTTTTAAATAATGTCCTTTTCTGTTCCAGGACACCATAATTATTTCATATGTCCATGCAGTCTCCTTCTTCATTGCAAATTAATATTTTGCCAATTGTCACTTTTTTTGTATGTGAGTTTAGTATAGAAAATCAGTACCCTAATCCAGTTCCAGTACCAACGTGGAACAAGGTTGAGCACGAGTTTCTGAGCTGGCAATGTTTGGGGCCAGACCCTAAGCAGGCTGAAGTCTCTAAGGCAATAGTATGCTAACGAGCCCTTGGTTAAATCTGTCTGCATCATCAGTATCTGTGTAGTTAAAATTCTCACAGATTCTTTTTCAAGACTATAGTTAACATCTTAAAAATATGCCACAGGGTGTTTTAACCTTTACACAGTAAAATAGTGCTTTAGAAGTCAAGAAATATAAACTGCACTGAGCTATTCAAGATGCCAAGTTATCGCCTTACTGTATCTTTTCAAACAATGTACAAACCCTATTCTTGGAGCAAAATACAATAATTGCAGTATGCGAGAGCATCACTCTCAGTTTTACAAATAGTCAACTAACCCATTAGTATCAACCTATGTGAGTGAGTGATAAACAATAGTGACCTTCCTACTTTTGCTTCTTCTATGACTCTCAGCAGACTAAATATACTAGATAGCCTTGTTTGTGTTTATGCAGATTTCTCAATTATTAGATTCATGTAGGGTTTTTCGGCCTCCACACTACTGACATTTTGGATTAGATAATTGTTTTGTTATAGAGGGATGTCTTGTGCATTGCAGAATGCTTAGCAACATTCCTGTCTTCTACCCACTAGATGCCAGTGGCACATCCTTTCCCCCACAACTGTGGGGGGAGTTGTGACAATCAAAACTTATTCCCAGACATTGCCAAATGTCTCCCATCTGTCAGAATCCAGCCCCTTTCCCATTAAGAGTCACTAATTTAGGGGGATATCTTTTTTTTCTACCTAATCTCTTTAATTTTTGTTTATCTCCTTTGTTTCTTTTTACTTTGTACTTTACCAAAAAGTTCGGGTAAAAGAGAATTATGGGAATCAAGTATAAACTTCAGCTTCCATTGCAGTGGCAAGTGATCACATTAAAGCTATAACAGACGATTGCTTTTACACTCAAGAAAGAAATAAAAATGCTGTTAGCGTAAATTAAATACCTTTTATTTTTTCCAGGACCTTCTTATCATTTATCTAATACCTACCAGTATTTGAGGATTTTATTAGTTATGCCTCTGGAAAGCTGTCCCTGAGGCACCCAATCCCAGTCCACTCTAAGGGCCCCTCCTCTGTGTTCCCATTTTGTTTATCTCTAAAAGCTATCTCATTATGTACAAATATCTTACTTCTACTGTCTTTTCTTCCTTGGTATACTGTGAGCCTCTTCAGGAAAATTACCACATCTTATTCCTGACTGGTCCTTGATTTATCCTGTAAACAATCAATAAGTGTTTACTGAGTGTTTGACAGTCGTAGGAAATATCTTGATTAAGATACCAAACTGGGAGATCTGAGATGCCAAGTAGCAGAATGACAGCACTGACTATGTGGAGGTGAAGCAGAGGAGTCTTCTAAAAAAGACTGAGCTGCAATATTCATGGAGTTGGCTATGTATACACACACACACACACACACACACACACACACACACACACACACAGCCAGCATATACAGATATATGATGAACTATATGCCAATATAGTTGATGAACTAATGCCAATCACAAAATAAAATATCATGAAATATTTAAGGTAATGTTATAAGACTTGCCACTGAAAAAGTTGTCAAGCTCTTGAAATATATGCAATTCCTCCATACTAAAACTACTCCTGACTTCAGGTTCTTTTGTGGATATGAGATTCAAACCCTCTCTGAGGCCAGACTCTAAGCTCTAAAAAACATTGTGCAATACAAGTTTGCTGTATAACCAAAATTAATGACAACGATGCTGAGTTTTTGCTTGTTTGTTTGTTTACTGCTTTCTTCTCAATAGTTTTTGTAGAATCCATACCTATTTAGTTGTAAAAATTATGCCAAGAAAGAGATTGGCATTCTCAATATTCCTTTATGATCATGTGATTGGAGGAACAAATTTATTACTTGTAAGCACATCTAATAATGTGCTTATATCCTAGGAAGACAGAGTTTCATTATGTCTGGGCTGTCGAGTTACCCTAGGAAATAAAGGTCAGTGATGAATCTTTTCTGCTGACAGGTCACTACTATATGACTTTCTTAAGGCACTGAAATACATGTTCCTAATAATTTTTAGAGAAATCACCACTTTTTACATTTATTAAATACTAAATATTCTATGTTAGCCAATCAGAAAGATGTGACTTCCATATATCCAAAATATCAGGATTCCATGGTTTTTACTTTTTTCTGATGTTGATTTAGGATAAACATTAAGAGTAACTTTAAATAAATCTTTAATATAAATATTACAGAAATTTATCTCTGAAACCAAATTGCTTAGTAAAAAAATTGTTTGACATTGTATATCTGTACATGTGTAACTCGTATGTATTCATTTAACGACATATCCAATATACATGTTAAGTCATTTTTCTTTTTTGCCTTTTAAAATGTTTCTTCTGTCTTTTTTGTTTTGTTTTGTTTTGTTTTGCGTTTTCTCAAAAGAAAGGGAGGGAATTTTTAAAGTCTAAAGAAGGCTAGATCAGTTGTTTGTTCAAAATATGTTCCTGTTATCTTGTGTTGTAGAATTCTTTACATTCAAGCAATTCCTATCCTGGGAAATGTGCTGAAGTGTTCAATGCTATAGTGTGAATTAGCTGTGATATCCCTACAGATGATGGCAAACTCATTCATAGTGAGGGTGTACTGCATACTAGATATTGTTTGGAGAACTTTACCTATTTTATAATATTTAATAATTTACAGCAAAACAACAAAACATAGTACCTGTGAGATAAATATAGTTGTCCTATTATATTCTTGGAGAACTGGTGCCAGAACTCCCCTTGGATATCAAAATCTGAAGATGCTTAAGTTCCTTATAAAATGTGATAGTATTTACATATAAACTATGCACATTCCCCCGCATACCTTAAATCATCTCTAGAATACTTACATAATGCCTAATACAATGTAAATGCTATGTAAATAATTGTTACACTCTATTAGGTTTTAAATGTGTATTATTTTTATTATTATATTTTTTTCTGAAACTTTTCGATCCATTGTTGGTTGAACTTGAGGATTTGGAGGGCTGACTGTATGGTTTAAGTGGACCTTGAGTGCATCGTTCAAATCTTGGCTCTATTCTCAAGTTGACCAAAATGAGTCACTGAATATATCTGTACCTCAGTTTCCTCATTAGTAAAATGGAAATTATACAGCACCTCGTAGGTTTGTTGTGATCAAATTAATTTATACAGTTAAAGCTCACCTATCATATAGTAAGCACTGTATAAGTGCTTGTTGCTGCAATTATTTGTTTTGTTTTGTTTTGTTTTAATAGCACAAGGAATGCAACTGAGATTAGAGGAGTTGAATTCACCCATGCTGATTTGAACCCAGGACATCTACAAAACAAAGTCTAAGTTCTTACCTTGTATGCTATAAATATTCATTCAATTTTTAACAATTCTGATTTACTTTTGAGGTAATACTAATAGAGTATTACATATAAAATATTGCAATTAGTCATTGCAGCTCTTTTTATCTGCAACATGAATACATATTAATATAAGTACTATTATGCAACTACTTATATACATTTGTAGTATGTGATTTTTTCAGGTTTAAACAGGTGAAACTCTTTCTTATTAACAAGTCATTTTTACCAACATTTAGACACATTTCTTAATTCCCTGGTCCTTGAAGACCAAAGGTTTACAAATATGTAATGCATAAGTCTTTTCACATTTTCTGTGTATTATTTTATAGTATGGATAGTGCATGCCATTTTAAAGATCATGTAGCCTGAAATAATAAATGGTTGATTACCTAATAAACTGTTTGATACTAGTCTTTATGTAAAAAAAAAAAAAAATCTCGGATGATCCAAGGACTTAGAATTGTCATAAATTTTTCACAGCATTTAGACTACCACCCAAAAGAAGATACTAATAAAATAACATTTGTTTAGTCCATAAATCAACTCAGTGAGTATTCTACTTGGTAATGAAATCCTGTTAGTCAGTGAAAAATGTTTACATAATACCTTCCTGGGTGGGAAGTTGTCCAACATCATTACCTCCTACAGTAAACCACAGCAAATTGTTTCAGGAAACATTTCCCCTATATACATACATAACCATAGAACAGAAATAACCACAGAAATAACAAATATAAATCTTGGGAGAAATTGTCTTTGATGTCTGTTCCTGAGAAACGTATCAGTGATTTCACCATTCCCTGGAGATTAGCACAAACAATGCCCTTGAGATTTAGGGAAATAATCTGAATTCCCTTTGGGATTATGGCCATACACAGAAACAGGGAGAAATGAAACAGAGATGTTTACTATCCTTGTGTTTCCTGTAGGGTCATTCTCCAGGGATATAAATTTCTGAATGTTCCTCAAGCATGGATAATCTAATTATTGGACTCCAAGCAAAAGGTTAAGTGGATATTGATAGGATCTGGCTAAGGTAGGCTTAAAGACAATGGAGTGCTAGAAAGCCCCACAAAATCACCTGTCTTAGACTACATTACCCAGAAACTATGCATGAATCAAAGAGTTATGTATGAAGAATTTTGCTGGTAACAAGATCTCAAGGAGCAGCAATGGGAACAGGTGAGGCATTGAAACAAGCCTGGAATGTAGGAAAGCCAATACCAGCATATGCCATCCAATGTGCTACCACTCTGAGTAACTGTAGTTTGAGTCTACAGAAACTTCTGATGAAACCTGTAAAATTCCTCTCAGAAAAGCAGAGGAAACTGCAGAAGAAAGAAAGATACATTTATTCGTTCCTTCATATCTCTCTGTAGGTCAAGAATTGACTCATAAAATATGAGCACTTGTGTAATTTCTGGTAGGGCCTATGTAAAGGCCAATCACGTTTACAGATTTTCTATCCCAGGTGTCAGAGATTCCACAGGGCAGGAAGCAAGATGCAGAAGTCTATAGAGGCATGATGAGGTGCACCTGCATGAAACTTAACTGGTCAACATAGCATTGACTGGAATAAGAGATTAGGCCAAGAGGATTTATGGAGTGTACAAGAGACTTTGGACACACTGATTCCCTCATTTAAATTCTAATATTAAGACAACCAATTAACAAACATTGATTCCACTGGATATTTTTAGAAAGTTAAATCATTTAGAAAATGGTTTGTTTTAAAACTGAAAGCAAATCTCTGGTTTGCAATATTGTATTCTCTAATGGGAAAAAGGAAAGTTAAGCATGCCCTGGGTTTCTCTCCAAAACTTTCCCCTTGCTGCCCCTACATTTTTCACATTTCCTTCTAATTCTTGTAATTGAAATGCCAGGAAAATCCCCTGCTCTATTTCTGTCCCAAATAATAGATTTAGAGAGCAATGAGATATCATCATTACCCTGATGATATTCAGCTGTGCCATTCATTGCCTCTGGACTCAGATGGCACTCAGCCTCCATGATCCTTTCAGCAGCCAAGTCTGGAGGAGAGATGAGCTGGCATTCTTCCATATCATTAAAGACAGAGAGACCTGGCTAATACGCTTGAGAAACATCAAGGGACTTGAAAAAGAAAGGAAGTTTGGGCTTTATCAAATGAGGTGATTCACACAGACCAGTCTAGCATTAGTCTATTGCTAGATCTCAAGCTGCCCAAGTATGTCCAGGCAGCACCTATGGAAATGTGTGTCTTTTGTCTTCTTGCAATTAACTTGAAACTTGCAAGCTATATTCAATGATTTAATGTTTGCTTGGGAAAACTTCAAATTGAATTAAGAGCAGGAAAATTTGAACTTGGGCAGTGGTTATGTTGGTCCTGTGAAACAGGAAACCTGGGATTCTTCAAAAGAAAAAAAAATGTATATTTAACATATTATGGATGTAAACTCACTATACACTTTTAAAGTAACTTTAAACTAGAATAAATCAAATGAACTAAAATCTTACTGACTCTACCCTCCCTTCCTACCTCCAGACTTATAAGACAATATATTTAAAGACAGGTTGTCAAGATAGAAATCCTGATAATTGGCCTTGAGTGTTCCCCATGTAAGATTCGTATTTTCTGGCATGACCTGACAAACAGCTAGATCATCACTGCTGAGGAAACAGAGAATAAAGTTGCCTTCAGAATGTGTTTTTATGTGTAACATATATGAAATGAATAGAGTTTTAAGAAAACACAGAAAAAAAGCACTTGCCAATTATTAAATGCACAATTTTTACAGTGTCACAGTAGTATACTGTATTCAATTTTGGCACTAATGGTTTATTTTCCCATTAAAATTCATGGGAGAAATAAAACATCAGTGACATTCTTCCCATCAAAATGCATCAAGTGACAATAGCATTTTACCATGTGGTTAAATTGCCATTATCTAAGATAGATGACAGTTCTTTCAATGATTGCCAGCACTTCTTTTAGAGGGAATGATAATGTTTTTGCTATAAGTATCTGGCATAAAGAAAAAGAAAAAAGTCTTGATATGAGGACAGCCATTTCAGAAACATGAGGTAACATTACATTTTTTCTTAACCTATAATAGATACAGTTTCATCATGATGCCAGAAACAATGTCAAGTAAAATTCTTTTTCATTAAATGAGTTTACCTTGTAGGAAAAAGATGTCATAAGCAAATGATAGTTCAGAATAAGCCCATGCTACTGCAGGTGGATCCCTAATTCAAGATGGTACTCAATTTCCTTAATACCTGGGAATTCTACAGGTCAGCTTTTAAAACTCCATGCCCTCTTTCAAACTTTTGTCATTTTTCATTAAAAAAGCATATGCTAAATTCATTTTCACTATTCACTATTATGTGACTTTCACTAATATGTGACTTTCATAGATGTTCACTAAATATTTTCTGAAAAACAAAACCTCAGCCATATATCTTGTTTCTCAGTCTTCAGTCTTGTTTAATGGGCGTGGCTTTTTTGATGGAAAAATGTGGAACGAAGGAAGTGAGAAAGATATAGTATAAATAGAGCACTCAGTTAATGCTTTGTTCTTCAGGATTTCTGAGAGCTAAGGATTGCTACATTGTCTTATTATTTATTCAGATAATTAAGAATAGACATATTAACAATATTGCAGTTGACAGATCTGTATGAAATACATAGGTCTATATAGATTAATGTTTATACATAGTCTTTTAATAGTCACATTCCATCAGAGAGCAGGATAGTATGGTTATTCTCATTTTTACATCAAGAGAATTTGTTCCAAAGCCACAAGACAGACCTTCTAGGACTTCTAACATCCGATCCAATAGCTTTTCCTTTAGTCTTGCTACTCTATGTGTGATCTGCAACAGTTGTGGCATCACCCGAAAGACTGACACAAATGGGAGGTCTAGGTTCTTACTTTTATTGAGCCAGAACCTGCCTTTGAATTCCCCAAGCGATAACTCTGCACAATCTTGAGCAGCACTGCCCTCTGCCATAGAGCCTCCTTCACACCAAGCTGCCCATCAATTAATCGATTCATTAAGATTATTGATGGGAAATATTTCTCACCCACATTTCAAACCTAGTACTTTTAGCTTTATCATCCAACAGGAGAAATACTTTAACTCGGCAGATGTTTTCTGGAGACAGCTCTAGCAGAATTGCTGTTCTTCAAATGCTATGAAGCTTGAAGGAAGAAGGTTCTGATTTTCCAGGTATCCGGTTCAATCTAGGCCTAGTTCATTCATTTAGCATGGTTCTGCCTTCCTTCTTCATGAAACAGAAACTAAAAAAGACTAAGTTCATTCAGTTTAACCCGGGAAAATGTCACTTTGTATGACATTTACAGACTTGCTACTAAGCCAAAAATTTGATGTGCATGTAACAACTGTATAAAATAGGTTTGATTATTTCTGTTTTATACATTAGGAAACTGAGGCTTATACATAATTTGTCTATAGTCATATACATAGAGTGTAGAGCAGGAAAATAAATCTCTACATATCTGACCCCAGTCTGTTCTCTTAACCAAGAGGATACTCTAACTCCCTAAATTAAGGTGAGCCTGTGTGCACGTGTGAGTGTATGTGTGTGTGTGTGTGTGTGTAAATGTGTTATCTTCAGGGCAGAAAATGTGGGAATATAAAATTATGTATACTCCAAAAGCCTTATGATTTTTATCCATCTGGAATTGTGATGTTTATTAAATATGAGTGAATACTGTATGTATTAACTTCTATCTCCTCTGTCAATTATTATTATTATTAGAACTCCATGTATTCGTATATATTTTCCATTAATTTTAAACACATATTACTAAGTATTCTCTCCCTTATTGCCATTCCTAGGAATATATTATTTTATGTTGGTGTAGGTGAGCAAGTGTAATCACAGGTCAAGAATGTTTTCAAATATTTGCTTATATAATTATCACAACTAACACATATAAAAAATTGTTCCATTTTTTTCAAAGACTGCATATTCAATAACTCTATAGAAAGACGAATTAAAAACCTTGAGTTTTAATTCCAACTTTGCTATACTTTATGGGACCTTAATATGAAACTGAACATTAATGAAACTCATTGCCATTTTTGGAAAATAGGGGTAATTATGCCTTGCTGAAAAATAATTTATTATGGTATTAAAATAACAAATGAGTCCTACATATATGAAGTTCTACTGCCATTCAATAAAAGAAAGATATAGGTAGTTTTTTAAACAAAGTAGATACTGAAATTTGATTTGTATATTATGGGAAAGTGCTTTATGGAAACATCAACACCTACTGTCAGCACTTTTGTACTTGCTGTTCTCACTGCTTGCTGGAATACAACTTCCTCAGATATGTGCATATTTTCTGTCTTCAATTCACGACACTACTTAAATGGTGTCTCAGAGAGGACTTCCCCGGCCATCACATCCACAACAGCAGGCTGTTTGTTATTCCCTCAGTTTTTCTTCACAGTACTTATCCTGCAATTTTTCTCTATTCCTAGTTCAGTATTTATTTATTTTGTGTTGCCTACCTTAGAATGTGAGCTCTATAAAAATAGGAATTTTGGCTGCTTTGTTAACCTTTCAATCTCCAGAGCCCAGAATCATAACTGGCAAATAGCAGATTTAGAACAATTGTTTGTTGAATAAGTGAATGGATAAACTAAGTCAATATATAGCTATAGGCAAGGAATTAATAATAATGGCACTATTAACACTGCTGCTGCTGCTACTACTACTACTATAACAACAGCAACTGCTACTACTACTACTTCTATCAGCTTGATAATTGGGTTTTTACTATGTACCAGACACTGCATGCATTATCTTAACAAACTCTCACAACAATGTGGCAGTAGATATCATTATCTACATTTTCTAAATAAGGAAATTAAAGTTTTAGTTAGATTCGATGTACAGCAAAGATTGAGAATCAATGACTAGATTAAGTCATTGATTACCTGGTAAACATTGGAATTACTTGGTAAACCTTTTAAAATATTGGTACATAGGTTCCAATCTCAGAGTTCTGATTTAAGTGTAATTCCCAACAATAATGCAATTAAATTAAAACATCTAGGGATGGGAGCAGGATATCAGTATTTTAAAAAACTCTCTCATTGTTCTAAAGTACAGCCACCATTGAGAACCACTTAGATACGGTAACTAACTTCCTCCAGGTCACGTGGTCAGGAAGTGGTGGAGCAGAGATTTGATCCCTGTTTCTCTAACTTCTTCCCAATCCTTCCTCCATATTTTGCGTATTACCTGAGGTAGACTATCTGGTATTTCAGTGCCTTACCAACTGCAATATCGCTAACTGTTACTTTGAGATAATATGGTTTTATTTCTAACAGCGCGATTTTAAATTTTGTGCTCTTCTTACATTCAGTTTAGTTTCCTTACATGCAAGAACCTGATGGTAATTATTGCTTTCTGTTCCTGTGTACTGTGCAAGTGGGTTTACAAAGTAATACACAGAAAGAACAATTTACTTTTCCAAAGGAGATGAAAGGTCAAGCCCTGGAAACAATTTTGTAACTATCATAATAATTTTTAAAAGAACAGAAATGGGCTACAAAGGCACTGTGGCTGTAACTTGATAAAATAAATAAGGGAGACTCCCAGGGTAAAATACATTGGATTTAAAGCCAAGTCTAAATACTAAAAAACAAACAAACAAACAAGAAAAACAACAAAGGGTTTTTGTAATATCAAACCTGGGTTTGTTTTGAAAATAGATGATTTCAGAAATTTTTACTTACTACTTTAAGTTCCAAGAGATCATCATACCTCCAATGTAAAAAATGCTTTTCAGAATTACAGCCTCAATCATGAGAGATTCATTTGTATCAGCATATAGACCCAGAAGGCATTGAGGTGGTGCATCACAAAGTGGTAAATAATGCAAGTTCTGAAGTGAAGAAGAGTGGAATGTGTAACCCATTCCTGTCATGTTTAGTTGTGTCTCACAGGGTGAGCACTCTAAATTCCTTGAGTCTTATATGTTTTCTCACCAATAAATAGAAAATGAAATAATTGCCACAATAGATTCATATAAAAATAAAACAGATAATATAGACAGAAATATCAGTATAATATCTGATTTATAGTACTCAATATTTCACTGCTTGAGATTTGAGACTAAATTCCTTGAGACTTATATGTTTAAGTCTCAAGTCTCAATAGAAAATGAAATTAATAATTGCCACAACAGAGTAGTGTGAAAATAAAAGAGATAATAGAGACAGAAACATTAGTATAATATCTGATTTATAGAATTCAGTATTTCATTGCTGTTATTAGTAATCAAATGTGCAACCTTCTAAAATTAAGAAGGATTTAGATGCATGGAATGAATTTATGTAGAACAAATTCATACAGGTATGTCTATTCATATTACTAGCTACTACTAATATATTAATTGCTTGGAAAATAACCAGTAATTTGAGGAGTTTATAATTTAGTTGGAAAATTAAAAGACATAAAGAGAATTGAAAAAAAAACACACAAGATATCACATTAGTAGTATTTATCATAGATAAGCAATCAGTAATACTGGAATGGATAATAAATGACAGTGGAGTTTGGAAGAGGAAGTAATCACTTTTTGCTAGAATGGAAAAGAAAGGTTCATGGATGAGAGTTTGACTTAGAAGGCTATAAGGCTGAGTAATGTCTACGCATTCCTCTTATTTGTCCCTTCATTTATTCAATAACTTTTTATTGAATGCTTACTGTCTTTCACTCCCTCTTTTTGAGACAGTCCAGTGATATAACAGTCAAAAAACTCATGCCATGTTTGACCATACAAAGTTTACATGCTAATGAGAGATACCAGCAAACAAATGATACGTAAGCTACATATATTATAAAAACATAATTATTTTCAAAAATAATGTGTTGCATACATTTTTTAAAGGGTAAAACAAATAATTAGAATGGTTAGATAGTTCAGCAATGATGGTAAGGGGAGCCTGAATAGATAAATTAATGAATTATAGGAACATGATATGTAAATATTTCTGGGAAAATTGTTCCAGAAAGAGGAAAGCCCAAAGCAAAATTCTGAGAAAAAATACAAGCTGATTTATTCTAGGAAGAACAAGAAAAATGATCACATGTCCAGAATATTCTAAGTAAGGCTGAAAAATAATTTTAAAATACACATAAAGGAAAGAAAATGAATAGGTGGATGTAAGACGGCTGTCAAAGGTAGATGTGGTTATACCTGGCAATTGAATGGGACTGGTGATGAGCGAGGGAAATCAAAGACAAATCCAAGATATTGAACATAAATGATTTTTCCAGAATTATTTCAAGAAAAGGAGCAACTTTGAGGAAAAATGAAGTGTTAATGTTAAACAACTTAAATTGAAGATGGTGGTGAGGCATCCTAGAGACAACAAGCAGCTGGAGATACCAATACTTAGAAGAGGGGTCAAGGTTAGATAGGTTTTAGGAGTCAGTAGTTTGCAAGTGATAGACCAAGTCCTGAAAAAGGAAATAATGCAAAACAGATGCTAAGAGAGTAAGAAAAAGCAGGAGAAGAAAAATTTATTTTTCCTGAATCTAGTCTTTTTATTGTTTCCTTTCTCAATAATGAAACCATCTTTCAATGAGTTATCTGTACTGGTTTCAAACATGTCCACATATTCTTTGACACTCCTTCCATTGATTTCAGGCTTTGTCAAGTTGTTCCTAGTGAATGTGATGTGGTGAAGTGATGCTGAATAATTTCCAAGTGAATTCATAAAAGGCTCCAGAACTTTTACTTGGAATTTGCCCTTGAATCTAGCCACCGTCTTATAAAGAAGTCCAGCACCTACATAGAACGTCCACATGTGGGTATTCTGGCCACAAGAAAGTCCACATGTGGGTATTCTGGCCACAACTCTAACGTATCCCAGCATCAGCCAGCATCAACTCCAGACCTGAGAAAAAGAGAAACTTGAAACAATTCCAGCTCCCAGCTTTCGAGCTGCCCAATAGATATGAAGTGATAAAAAGATGAGCTATTTCTGCCCAGCCTTTACCAAATCACAGATATCTGTGAAAAATAAATATTGTTGATGCTTAAACTACCAAGTTTTGAGATGATTTGTTGCATAGCCGTAGATAATTGGAACATGGTGTAAGCCAGAAATTCAGAGGTAATTTACGATAGCAAAATTTCTTTTACCCAGTACCACCTTATTTAATCCATCACCAAATCTTATAGATTTTTTCCTACTATATAGTCTCTAAAATTCATTTAGCTTGCTCCATTTCCACCACGACTACAACAATACAAGTTATCACAATTTCATGCCTGGACAATGTTTGGTTTCATTCTTTATATTCCATCCATGTATTTTGTTTCCATTTATATTTATTCCATTATACTTTCCAGTTATATTTGGTTCCATTCTTTATACTACATCCAGTTATATTTCGAAAATGCAAAGCTGAATATATATATATCCATAGCCTCTATAAAAAGTAATGACTTCTCATTGCTCTTAGAATAAAAACAAGCTTCCATACCTTGGCCTATAAAAACCTGCCTAGTCTGTCTCTTCTTGCCTCTAAAGGCTATTCCAAAGAAATTATTTAGTCTTTACCCTCTACCTCCTCTGGCTTTCTAATTTCTTCACCCCTGTTCCTCCAGCTGCAGATTTTGCCCATGCTACTTCCTCTGTCTGAAAGTTTTTCTCTCCTTTCTTTTCATACATTTTAGTCATCTTTCAACTGTCACTTTAGTCATTGTTTGATCAGATAAATCTTCCCATTTCAAACAACTCCCCCATGTAATACTTTTATAGAACCAAATGCTGCTGCTCCTTAGGACTTCATTATTTTTATAAAACTGCACTTATGTATGCATGCATGCGTGTGTTTTTCTTTTCACCCTCCTCATTCAGTAGGTTCAGTGAGAACAGAGACTACATCCATTATTTGTCAATGTTTTATTCCCAGAACGTACTCCAGTGCCAGACACAGAATGCACTCAATATATATTTGTGGAATAAATTAATTAAGAACATAAAAAGTCATCTTAGTTATCATTATAGGAGGATATCATTACTCTAAGAGTGAAGGAAATGAAGGGAGAAGGAAAATAGTCTAGATATCTACCTGTATGACTCCTGTTTGTTCCTGCCCTATTGATTACATTCCCTGACTGATTAATCTTGAGTCTCAGCTGATAAAGAACTCAGAAAACTGGGCAACGTAGTAAATAATCTCCCAGATTAATTTTAACATAAGTATCAACAGGTTAAAATGTTACTCTTTAGGAAAAGCAGTATTTCAATCAAGAACTCCCTAAAATACAATTTCTCTCTCTCTCTCTCTCTCTCTCTCTCTCTGTGTGTGTGTGTGTGTGTGTGTGTGTAGGGGAGGTTGTGGTAAGAAGAGATACAAGAGTGAATGAAATAGGCATAAAACAGGGGGATAAAGTGAAAGAATACTCTAACTTTAAATACAATATAAAAGGATTAGTAAATAAATGCAGTAGGAGATATTATTTCTGTCATTATCCAACCTTCAGGTTTTATTTTTATTGTTGTTATTAGAAGGCTAACAGACTGGTCCCCTTTTTAGTGATTTATTTACAAATAACAAAATGGAGGTTTCAAGTTTAAAAAGTATGTCCTGCTGTCTTTATATCTGCCAACCAAATTATTTGTTATATGTATATAAATACTTCTGTAAGTATAAGTTATTATTTCCTTACTGCTGTGTCCAAATGACATTACACTAATATTTTAGGCAAGCTTCCAATGTTAAATACCTTCATAAATTTACAATGCCTAATAAAAACCAACAGGAGAAAAGTATTAAGGATACTAGTCACATCCTTTCTAGTGCTTGAAGATAGTGATACTGGTGGACTGATTTCAAAGAATGTCCTTCTTATGCTTGAAGAATTCAATTTCTCTACCAGTAATATAATTATGCTTAGCTTGCTGATTACATTGTATTTCTGTTGCTTTCGCATTCATAAAATTTATCACATAATATGTATTATGGTTTTCATTTGTATTCATGGTTCTCAAGCCCAGTTTTTATGTTACTTGGGAATAAAAGACTGGTTAGATATTACTACTCTAGTAAATTATTTTACTTTTTAGTAAACGGACACTGTATTTAAACTTCATTTGCTTCTTATTTTGCATAATTTGAATGATAAAGTTTAAAAGTAATGCAATAAAAATAAAATGAATATACTTAATAGTAGTACTTATTTTCACATAGTAAACAAATTTGACATTGGGTTTTAATACTAAAATAAAATTGAATAAAATTCAAAAAATAACATATATTTTTATATATGCATGTATATACATAGATACATGTTTGTGCATGCACACCAACATGTATTAAGTTGGCAATTTCATACAAAATTACAGAAAAAATATTTTATTTTTAAAATCACAATATGTTTTATCTTTTTACCACACATGAAATTATAAGATGATCATTGTAAGAGGATATGCTGCATTTTTTTTTTCGTCATAAATCCCCAAATCTTTGTTGGACAACACCACGGGAGATTGCAGAAGATGTAAAATTGAAACTTTGTTTTTAATAATTTATACTGCTCTTACCGTGTAACCTACAAAGTTTAGATTACTAACTCTTCAAATAATTCATCATGGTAAAGTGAATAGAACTTGCTCTTGAAAATGAGTGACACAAATGCATAAGATCAATGAGGTTAATATCAATTTCTTATACAAATAAACCACAACTTGGACATGTACACCATGAAATGTTGTTTAAAATATTACAGAATTGTGAAGGTTTCAAATTCTTAATTTTAATGCATTGTGTGGTTTAAGTCTATTCCTACTTCAGTACTTTCATATAACCTCTAATAACCTGAACACTAATCTTACAATTGTCCCCGACTATGCAGAAACTAATAGAATTTTTGATTCTTCATTTACCAGTTAGTGGGGCAGAAAAAAGCCATTCATGGCTCTACCCTTATAGAAATCTGAGTATCTAGAACTAAACTGTGAAATTATCATATTGCTCTATGTCTTTTGAAAAAAATAATAAATCAGATTGGCCTAAAATATGTGCATATAGGTACATTTTCACATTGATATTTTCAAAAGCTATTTTCATTCTAAGTATTTTAGTTTTTAATATTCTAAAGCATTCACTAAAGACTTCTTACTATATATTTTCTGTATCTATACCAACCTAACCCAAAATTTCACTTGTCTATTTAATATATATATGTGTATATACATATATGTGTACACACACACATACACACACACACGTATATAGCCATTTTAACAGGTACGCTCATTCTCCTTCAGGTAGGGACATTTCCCAACAATCTGGCAGTCAGTCTCAGGTGCACAATGTACTAACAACCAGTGTGTGTATACAGTATATAACAACCAGTGTATATAGGTGTGTGTGTATATATATATGTGTGTGTGTGTACATATATATATATATAGAGAGAGAGACTTTATATATCTTCCGATTAGCTTCATCGCTTAACAAGATTATTGTATGACATTATTTTTATTTGTTAGAATAAAGTATCTTCAATTTGGAAAGTTGTAATGTTTACTAAAATAAAGTATACTGTTTTTTTTATTTGTAATTCCTTTTCTCTCTATTTTCTTTCACTTGCTACAAGTGGACACATTTTTTCCAATCATTCTATTAGTAACACTTCCTCTGTGCTCATGGGCAGGAAATAGATAAATCGCCTTTTAAAGCCATCAGGGCAGTCCTGACGGATGGAATTATAGCAGTCTACTGAGGAGGAATTTAGTGCCCTTGGGATCCAGTAGGCTATTTACAAGCTCTTGGGAGAGAATTCTCCACTGGTCTCTTGTATGTATATATTTCCGCATGCAAAGTCATTTGTTCTGGACTAGTTTTTCAAGAATGTTTGTATAGAAAACATCCTTAGAAGAGAAAATGACAGAGTCACTTAAATTTTGGAAGATAAGATGTGTCTCTCTCTAGAATCTGGAGCAATAGGACAGGCATAATATAATGCCTGTCCTTTATAAAATTTTTGAGTCCTCTAAACTCAGTCCTCTCTTGTAATTCATAGTATGTGCAACTGACACCTTGTTCTCTTCGTGTGATACTGTGGAAATTGGGGGTCAAGGAAGTGGCATTGAGGCTAATATTGTGGCTACCTTTAGTTCTGCGAGTACACTGTGACCCAGGCACCTTTTGACTACCACTGGCATCCATAAAACTATGTCAGTCTAAATTGTTAACTTGCAGGTTTGGTAAAATATCAGACACTTTATATTCCTTAACAAATTTGTTTATGAAGATCAGATGCTGACAGAGAAAAAGCTCTCTAAAAGAAGAATGAGGGTCTCACAGGCCAACTAATGGGATTTTAGAAATGTCTCTGGAAATCAGTGGCAAATACATGGACCAAATTTAATGGTCAACCAGGAAATAAATGTTCCTCCACTTCATTGCTGTTAATGAGGAGACATTAGGGAGAGGTTGCTGGCTGAGTATTATAAGGTAGAATCACAGATAGCCATCCTAACAGGTACATTAATTCTCCTTAAATAGGGATATTTCTCAACAATCTGGCAGTTAGTCTCAGGTGCAGACCATAGTAATAACCAGTACTAACATTTTTACTGGAGAGAGGTGGCAGAAGTTTCTACTTGGTTTCAGACAAGTTATGGAGATGGTTACATACACTAAGAATATAAGAAATATATTTCATAAAGAAAAATTATGGTAAGAAGCCAGGCAAATAGTGAGAATTTTGACTTTCACTTCAGATACAAGGGACAGCGAGACTAATACTTGATAAGGAAAAATGACAATTGCAGGACCATCTTATGACTCAAACTCTTCTGCAGTGTATTATGGCAATCACAGGTCCATTTAAATACAATGTTAAAAGACTTTATAATTTTGTCAGTGAGTCCAGGCTGCTACAATGGTGCTTTGGCCCTTTTTGGAAGATTTCACTGAACAATCTCCCATGAGAAACTAGAAATAAAGCATTTTCTAATATTAAAAAAAAAGGCCAAAGGGATTCAAATTTAATTATTATTTAGTGATCTAATATTTTTGTTATTGTTGTTGGACTGAAATATTGCTAGATTCTAAAGATAATTATCATATGGTTGAGATTCCAGAACCCCTTTATAGCGGCTAACATGGGCTAAAGGACATAATAAGTCATTGTAAGTTTTACAAAAAGTCCTTTGTTCTCTAAAACATTTGAATAAAATGTCCCGACGAGAGTGTAAGATGACTGGAGACAAGGTGGAGTTATTACTATTAGAATCGGACACACTAATTTCATGGTGGTGAAGGGGGAGCAACAACCCTGGCACAGGGGGAGAGGAGGTTACCTTAAGACCTCAAGAAGTATGGGGAAGGGAGAAAAGTTAATAATTTTTATTTTTAGAATTACCCCGGAGTCTTCTTTTATTTTTTCAAGAAGGAAAAAACTCCAGTGTGGGATTCCTAAACTTTTGCAAACACCATAAATTTAACTTATTGATAGATCTCTCATCACCTGCTGGATGTCTCTGACTGATTTGAACACAGTTGTCCTTATTCTTACCAATAAGCTTATGGGAAACAGTAGGAAATTCCTCAAACTTCTACACTTCCAAAGTAAAACACTTGTTCACACCTCTAGATATTTTTTCTACCTCTATTCCTAAAGCTGTCACTCTGTCATTCCATAAGGTAAACAAATGCCAACTTCCTGGTTGGATGTACAAATAGGATGTACAAATAGGAGTCGCTTCTGAAACAAAGATCAGATTCAATCATTAAAACTGAATTGGGAAACCCACAGTTTTCTAGCCATTTAGGAGGCACTTTGAAGGCACTGTCAACTTCAGTATCCTGGCTGATGTAGATCCTTAAGAATAGGGGTCCATAAAATTTAAACAAAGTTCACCCCCCCGCCCCCGGGACATGATGTTTACCTGGGAACTGCCCTTATGTGTAAAATAGATATTAACTAGGCTGTCTTCCCAAAATATGGTGACATTCACCTTAGATGTATTAATAAGAGACATTCAAGATCTACTGTACAGCATGGTGACTATGGTTAATGATGATACATGGTATTCTTGGAAAATACTAAGACAGTGAATGTTAAATGTTCTTACCACAAAATAATGTTAGATAATACATTTTATAAATAGCTAGATTTAACTATTCCACAGTGTATACTTACTTTAAAACATCATCTTGTACATGACAGATACATACAATTTTGTCTGTCAATTTAAAATAAATAAATACATTTGAAAAACGGTTTAAGATAACAATACCTACAGGCCATAAAGCTTTTAGATGACTATAGAGATCTTGCCAATATGAGGCTACTATGCTTACTTAGGAGAGCTACTGGGAGGGAAGCCGATTCATTATTTATGAGAACCCTGAAGGTGGTTATCCTATGATAATAAGAGTCATTGGATTAGAAAAGGTGTTATAAAATTAGTCTCTGATTTATTAGCTGAAGTGATCAATGATGCCACCTCAGTTCTGACCTTAAGGTCAGCCTCAACTTACTGGCCAGGGTTGTTACAGATGATAGAATTTCCCTAGATTTTCATCTTGTGAGTCAAGGCAATTGTTAATGCATCCTAAAGTATCTAGATTAAAGATTTGGGACAAGTGCAAAGATCAATATAAAAACTAAAGGAAAAAGCCACCTGCCTCTCTATAGTAGACACTGGTGTTGATGTAATTTGTTCTGCAAGTTGAGTCTGGGTGCCTGGAGATTGGCCTCATTCTGCAGTTAGGATTCCTGTTGATAATGATCTTAATTAAATGTTGTATGATAAAAATGGAATGGATTTGGTTCCAGCTTCTGGCATTCAGATTAATCAAAGTGTGTGACTAAGGGGAATTCTCATAAGAAAATGCATCAGAAAGTTTAGACTGATGAGAAATAACAAAATAAGGACATATGGTAGATAGTGCCCTTAGCTTATGATGTTTTGGGAAAGGCTACAGTGTGAATAACATTTTAGTTCAATTACCTCTACCATAGTTCTTAACATAGTCGGCCTTATGTTCATTTTGTTTAATTGGTCACAAATCAATTTATTAGACAAACAGATTTTTATTAAACACATGCTATGTGTAAATATACATATATACCAAAAGTCAATATATTATGGACGTAAGCGGTGCATATTTTTAGGAGGCAACCCTCCATGTGTCTCTTGTGGTTGTGCACATCTTTCAAGCAAAGACATTGACTGCTTTTGTTCTGGAATATCTTTTTAAGGTTGTTCATATGTCAGACAGCACTGGAATTCAGGGACAGTTGTTCTTTCCAAAGCAAAACACAAATTTATTTTACAGTTTTGGAAGATGGAGATAGTATCTCCCTCCAGAGCAAAGATGTGGGCAATGCTTAAAACCACTTATAAAAGATTTGAACTCTTTATGGTCGAGGTTTCTTTCCTATAATGCAACTTACTGTATATGAGAAACTGACACCTGATCCTATTCATGTACCTCTTTGGGAACTGGGGCTCAGCAAAGTGGCACCAGTGCTGATATTCTGGCTACTGCTTTTGTTGTGAGTAGTAAACTATCCTTCGTCTCTGACCTATGAGTCTTTGGACTTCTGCTAGCATCTGTGAAAGTGTGACAATCCTCTAACAATCCTATGAAGTATTCATGGAGTTCACAAGGCCAAAACAGAATGACTACTGTTTACATCAGAATGACCACTGCTTACGTCACTAGAATCCCTATCAGGCAGTGCATCAAAAACTTTGCCCAGGACTTCATGTCTAAAACACCAAAAGCAACGGCAACAAAAGCCAAAATTGACAAATGGGATCTAATTAAACTAAAGAGCTTCTGCACAGCAAAGGAAACTACCATCAGAGTGAACAGGCAACCTACAGAATGGGAGAAAATTTTTGCAATCTACTCATCAGACAAAGGGCTAATATCCAGAACCTACAAAGAACTCAAACAAATTTACAAGAAAAAAACAAACAACCCCATCCAAAAGTGGGCAAAGGATATGAATGGACATTTCTCAAAAGAGGACATTCATACATCCAACAGAGTCAAGAAAAAATGCTCATCATCACTGGCCATCAGAGAAATGCAAATCAAAACCACAATGAGATACCATCTCACACCAGTTAGAATGGCGATCATTAAAAAGTCAGGAAACAACAGGTGCTGGAGAGGATGTGGAGAAATAGGAACACTTTTACACTGTTGGTGGGATTGTAAACTAGTTCAACCATTATGGAAAACAGTATGGCGATTCCTCAAGGATCTAGAACTAGAAGTACCATATGACCCAGCCATCCCATTACTGGGTATATACCCAAAGGATTATAAATCATGCTGCTATAAAGACACATGCACACATATGTTTATTGCAGCACTATTCACAATAGCAAAGGCTTGGAATCAACCCAAATGTCCATCAGTGACAGACTGGATTAAGAAAATGTGGCACATATACACCGTGGAATACTATGCAGCCATAAAAAAGGATGAGTTTGTGTCCTTTGTAGGGACATGGAAACCATCATTCTCAGCAAACTACCACAAGAACAGAAAACCAAACACTGCATGTTCTCACTCATAGGTGGGAACTGAACAATGAGATCACTTGGACTCGGGAAGGGGGACATCACACACCGGGGCCTATCACGGGGAGGGGGGAGCGGGGAGGGATTGCATTAGGAGTTATACCTGATGTAAATGATGAGTTGATGGGTGCTGACTAGTTGATGGGTGCAGCACAGCAACATGGCACAAGTATACATATGTAACAAACCTGCACGTTATGCACATGTACCCTAGATCTTAAAGTATTTTTAAAAAAAAAAAAAAAAAAAAACTTTGCCCCAAAATCAACCCGTACAACTTTTCATGTTTTCATGAAATTAAACTTCTATAAAAGCTGAGAACCCTCAACTTCTTCAAAAAAGCAAGCAAGCAACCAACCAAATAAAACCTCTCTAATAATTGGAAAAGGAGACAACTGCCCTTTGTATTTCTTACCTGTTTTTCTTCTAGCCACTGTCAACTGCTAGGAATAAGTACCACTTAAGGTTTGGGCCAGTGCAATAAGGTAGGAAATTTACATGGCAGTCACACAGTTTAAGATTAAATATTAGATCTTCCTCTTCTCATAAATCTTTTTTTCACCTCACCTAAGGATTCCTCACTAGCTGTCATCTCCCAAGGTTTCAGCCTCTTTCCCTATTTCTCAATATTCCACTAACTTTAAAAAGTTTTCCTCTGCTCCTCATCCCCTACATTCAAATTTTTCTTTCACTGAGCAATCTTTTTGTTTGTCTTTAATCTTCCATACCATAGGGTTTGAACAGTCAGATGTAAAATTGCCTTTTTCAAAGCTAGTTAATGTGTGAATGAATTGTAACCTCAAACTGTCTAGGGTACATTGCTGAATTACGATGAAGTATGTCAAAGTTTATCACAATATTTGACCATAAAGAAAACAAAAGATGAAACTGTGAATACTTGCCTACCAAAGAGTTATTTTTAAATTTGGGGAGAAACAATTGGTTTTTAAAAGGAAGGAAGAAAGAACATTTCAAAGGAATGACTCAGGGGAGACAAATCAGAAAGGGGAAAAGTTAATTCAGGAAAATTCTTTAGACAAAATCTGTAAGTACTGCTGAGTCAGGGTTTAGGTGGCACAGAAAAGAACAGTCCCTATCTAAGGAGGCCAAACATCTATGTATGCTGGGACTGACAGTCTTATTTCCAAGTAATTTTATAAGAGCCATAAACTTCACATGAACTTTTGAAAAGTTGAACTGAAATTCATCATATTCATAGTTTGCACATACTGAACTCTTCAGTGTTTTGTGCTCTTTAATTCAGTATGGTACAGTGAAAATAACATAGACCAGGAAATCACACACATTTTGGGTTGAATCCCACTTCCAGTACATATAAAAGCTGTGTTCTCTTGGGCAGTTTACTTGATGTGTTTTCTCGTCTATAAAATTATAGCATTAATTATTTGTAGTCAGTACAGTTACTACTACAGAAAAGAAATTAAAGAAAATTGTAATATATATTATAAATAAACACAATAAAGGAGACTGAACTCAGGTCCTGTTAAGTCTGAGCTTCTTTTCACTAAAGGGACATGTTAGGAGGAAATATTAGGCATGGTCATATCTACCTATTTAGAACAGTGTTTATGATTGGAACTAAGAAGAAATAAAGTTATAAAAGAAGTTCAGAGTCAATTTTTAGAGGCTCCAAAATGCCAGGTTAACAATTTTTGACTTGAATAATATAGCAATGAATTATCTGGGGAATAGAAAAGTAATGTTTTAGTAAGCATATTCTATGATAGTAGTGATATATAAATCAACTGTGAGAAGAAATGAACTGGAGATGAGAATAGTTAGATGATTATTGAAATAACACAGCCCACACCAGCATCATTCAAAATTTTCAGCTAGATGAGATTCTTCTGGGAGCTGTGATACATACTACATTTCTACTTTTCATGATAGACAAAAAACATGATAATATTAGAGATTCTGCCCAGTTCTGTAGGTAGAGTAATACAGCAAATCATCTATTTGTCTGACTACCATTGAATACCTTTTCTACCAAATTTATTCAGTATTAACATTCAAATAAAACTTTAGGAAATACTAGTTTAACATATTTCATATTTCTAAATCTTCTAGGCTTTAGACAGCCTGGCAATGTTCTTAGAAGGGTATATCCTGTATTTAATATTCAATCTGGGTCATATGTGTATACATACATGTCTTTAAAATCATAGACCCTCAGTTAAGTCTCTATATTACAACTTCAGTTTCCTTAAATGTCTTTCTTTACATAAGTTCTTTAGACTCTAGTCTTTAACACTGGAAAGTAAGAGTGGCCTATATCTTTATAACTTTTTAGCTGCAATTCAATATCTGTTCTATAATTTGTTTGAAACTGCCCTCTTAAAATTCTAAATACACTCTCTGGCAATGTTCACTATTTTCTTCCTTAGTTATTATAATTCTAAAATAAGCTGATCACATTCCTCCCAGGTTTTAACTTCACCAGGCAATTTTGCCTTAATGAGGAAAAAATAGGTTCACAATAGCCAGTATTGTTATTACTTCCTGTGATATGAAATAATAAAAAGGGTACATTTTTTGAAAATTCAAATGTGGCCTTTGGTATTCATAGCCCAGAATAAATGCTACTATGTGTAATTAATAAATATTTTTATGGTCATGAAAATGAAGAAAATTGGAGTCGTTTAATGAAGACTTCACAAAAGTTTTTCTCAACATGGTCTCTATAATGTTTCATTGTTCTTTTTAAAACACTCTTAAACAGACAGGAAAAATAACCTGTGTCCTCCTTTCATAATTTAGAAATAAACTTTAGCTAGAAGACAACAAAGTAAATACAAACAAAGGTAAATGAGAAGATTTTTAGAAGTCATTTCTATCGTCTTAATGGAAAGCCATTTTTGCTTTTTTAAAAATATCTAAAGGTTTTGTTTTCTTTTTTTTCCCCTTAGAATTTAGTAGAAATATCTAGGAGATGTGAGACATATTAACGGTTATTTAAAGTAACAATATTATAACATCCAAAGTGTTTATTTTCAGAATAAATATATACTTGTAAATCCTACTAAATATGAATATTTATCACTCAAACATTGAAATAAAAGTTTACCTAAAGTCAAGCACATAAACATAAACTTTTATTAACTCTAAATTGGTTCAGAGCATCATTTTTTTAGATGAAAAACAAAAGAAATCATCTAAGATGTCTCCTTTTTCCTTGTCCCAAAACTAAAAAAAAAAAAAAGTTTTAGTAAAGTAACACTTAAAAAAATCTGTCATAAATATTAGCCTTAACAATGTAACAGAAGTGTAAAATTTTAAACACGTACTTTTTTAAAAAAATCAAATAATTGAAATAAGCCACTAAAGCAAATATTGCATAAGTTAGATTATCAATAGATAATAACATACAACAGGAAAGGGATGTATAAAAGCAATGAATATGTTGAAATGTTGATAATTTTGACAAACTTGAAAAAAAATTCATGCCTCATAAAGGCATATTTGGTTATTTAATTTTCTTCTCAAAATTATTTCGATGCCACAAACCTACATTTGTCATGTCTTATTTCCTTGGAATAAATAAGCTAAAGATGGCTAAAAGGGACAGCGGGAGTGCAAATGAAGTGCATCTCATTTAGTTCTGACCTCGTTTCATTTCTTCCCAAGAAACACTTATCTAAAAAGTAAATTGGTGCCATTTCCAGCTGGTAATACATGATAAGTATGAAAATGAGTTCATCTTTGAAATTTAACATGCAAATTTATATTACTTTCGGTATCTGGATAAATCTGGTTAGAAGAGGAAATGGTGAGCTGCTGCTTCAGTTCGGTGACCTCAGTGCATCAAACTTCCACTTTGCCACTCTGTAGAACAGGGATATGATATGTGTAATTAAATGTCCCAATCAGCCTGCCAGTGAGTACATTACGGTTCACGAATAAGGGAGAGACTCCCTAAGAAAACAGAGTGTCATTTTAAGTTGTTTTCTGAATCCTCATTGCAATTAAATTGATCAATTTATCACAGAGAGAAATATATTAACTGAATTATCCCCTAGAAACTTTGATTTAATTAACCTAGGATGGGAGTTAAGCAAGGATTTTTCTTTTAAAAGTTCTCCAGGTGATTTTAATGTGCAGCCAGGGATGGAGATCACTGAGCTAAATGAAACCCTCAGGAAAAGATCCTGTTTCTCAGTGGCTGCTTGGTGACCTCCCCCACCTCCCTATTCATAAAAAGTTCAGTGTCATCCAATTTCATCACAGAACTGCTGGGTTTCCTCCTTCCTCAGATAACCGTACCTACTTTACAGAAAAAAATAGGGGTAGAGGGTTCTGCCATTTGAGAATGATGCCTTCTTCCATTTCCCCCTACAAAAACATCATAGCTTCATCAGTTCCTTCCTCAGGTCTTTCACCTCAAGGGAGAGTAGGTGTCAATTTTTATCCAAGGGCAATGCCATCCCTTCTATTCTGAATCTCAGATTCTTAATCTCCTAGGACTGTAATGTTACAATTGGCTCAGATCTCACCTGTATTTTCAACCTCTCTCAAGCACTGTATCTTTGTCTTCATTACTTAAGCCTCTCACATCTTAAAAACAATCTTTCCACATTGCATGTCCTTTTCTGTCTACAAACCTAGCTCTTGCCTTTGCTTCAGAGGCAAGCTTCCACTTTTCATGTAAAGCCTGTTTTTTCACCTCATTATTCCTCAATTATTAGCCATGTGGCTTATACATCACTAATTTCAGTGAAAATGATTTTACCCAGGTCACTGGTGGCCTCTTGGTGGTTGAACTGAATGAATTCTTATTTTCCTGACCATTTTGCAGCATTTCACAATGTTGATCACATCTGATTTATAAAATGTCTCCTTGCTGTGGTATCATGACACCATTCTCTCTGGTTATCAATCTTTGCTTCTAGCTGCTCCTATTTTAGTCTTTCACAGGCTCAACTTCATCCTCCTATCCCTCATATTGTTGTTCCCTCAATTCACTTCTGTTCCAACCCTTCTCTATATTTTCTTATCATTCACTTAAAGTTATATTGCTTTTTACCTAAATTACTGAACTAGTCTTCAAACTGGATACAATTCGTAGTCTTGTCTCTCTCAAACCATATTCCATCTTCTTTCTTTTATATTTTATTTTATTTCATTCATTTACTTTAAAATGTCTCCAGCCTTATTAAGATATAATCGACAAATAAAAAATGTATATGTGATATTTTGATATTTGTCTACTTGTGAAAAATCAAATCCAGCTAATTAATATACCCATCAACTCACATACTTTTGTGTGGTGAAAACATTTAAAATCTACTCTCTTAGTAATTGTCAAGCATGCAGTATATTATTACTAGCTATAGTCATCAGGCTCAACTTTTTCAGATCCCACATGTAAGTGAGATCATATAATATTTTTCTTTGTGTGCCTGGCTTATTTCACTTAGCAGACTGTCCTCCGGGTTCATCTATGTTGTCACATATAACATTTCCTTCTTTTTTAGGGCTGAATAATATTCCATTGTGATATATATATGTGTGTGTGTGTGTATTTATGTGTAATGTATATATGTAATGTGTAATATATATTTAATTAATTGATATGTATATATTATATCTTATATATATAATTATATATTATACTATGTATATATTATAATATATTTAGTTAATTGTTATATATAATTATGTTACATATTATATATGTTATATAATATAACATATATCCTTTATATATAAAATAAATATAAGATATATCCATTAGATATAACATTATAAGAAGAAAATTAAATAACCAAACATGCCTTTACGAAGCATGAATTTTTTTCACGTTTGTCAAAAGTATCAACATTTCAGCATATTCATTGCTTTTATACCTCCCTTTCCTGTCGTATGTTATTATCTGATAATCTAATATGCAATATTTGCTTTAGTGGCTTATTTCAATTATTTGATTTTTTTAAAATCAAGGAGTTTTTTTAATATATATACCTCATAACATATGTCCATTATATATAAAACAATGGATGATTCTTCATTCGGTCATCCATTGATGGACACTTAGGTTGATTACATATCTTGGCTACTATGAATAATGCAGCAATGAATATGGGAATCTAGATATGTCTTGGACATACTGCTTTCATTTTTTTTTTTTTTGGATAAATATCTAGTAGCGGGATTGCTGGATCATATGGTAGTTCTATTTTTAATTTTTTCAGGAATCTGCATACTATTTTTCATAACGGCTGTACTAATTTACATTCTTACTAACAGTATATACAGATTCTCTTTTCTCCATATCCTCACCGATACTTACCTCTTATATTTTTGATGATAGGCAACCTAACAGATATGAGGTGATACCATGTCAATTAATGGTACTGGGAAAACTGCATATCCACATGTAGAAGAAGAAAATTGGACCTTTATTTCATATCTTATACAAGAATGAATTTCAAATGGATTGAATAGTTAAATAAAGACCTGAAAGTGTAAAACTATTAGAAAAAAAACATAGGGAAAAGGCTTCTTGACATTAGTGTGGCAGCGATTCCCTGTATATGACCCCAAAAGCATAGGCAATAAAAGCAAAAATAGACAAAAGGCATTGCATCAAACTAAAGAGCTCCTGTACGGCAAAGGAAGCAATCAACAGGGTGAAGAGACAACATATGAAGTGGGAGAAATTATTTGTAAGCCATATACCTGATAAGGGCCTTATGTCCAAAATATAGGAGGAATTAGAACAATTTAATGGCAAGAAAACAACTCAATTAAGAATGGACAAATGATTGAGTAGATATTTCTCAAAGGAAGACATACAAAAGGCCAACAGGTATATGGGGAAAAAAAATGTTCATACTCCATTTTCTAAAACATAATGGTCCCTGGTATTTTAAGCCTTTGCCTAAGGGGCTCCCTCAATCTGGTGTAATCTGCACATCCACCATTGTTCTCATCATTAGCCCTGTTTACTGAATCTTCAGGGTTCAACTCAGGTACTTTTTCCTGTGGACAGCTTCCTTAACGATCTTTATTACCCTAGAGCAGTGGTCCCCAATATTTTAGGTGCCAGGGACTGATTTGGTGGAAGACAGTCCTTCCATGGACTTGGGGGAGGAGTGGTATGGTTCCAGGATGATTCAAGCACATTATATTTATCATTAGATTCTCATAAGGAGCATGCAACCTAGATCCCTCACATGCACAGTTCACAATAGGGTTCATGCTCCTATGAGAATCTAATGCCGCTGCTCATGTGACAGGAGGTGGAGCTCAAGCGGTAATTCCCACTTGCCCACTGCAAACCTTCTGCTGTGTGAACCTGGTTCCTTACAGTCCACAGAAAGCAACAGGTATGTGCCGGGAGGCTTAGAGGAGCATTTTTTATATAGCTATTAGCACATAATA
Organism: Theropithecus gelada; assembly: GCF_003255815.1. Lineage (NCBI taxonomy): Eukaryota > Metazoa > Chordata > Mammalia > Primates > Cercopithecidae > Theropithecus > Theropithecus gelada. The sequence goes on from NC_037676.1 coordinate 115,062,999, forward strand.
TACAAGAAAGTATTGTAATTATACATTAACTTTTAAAACTTTTGGCCCCCACCCTTGAGAGTAAATTCATTGCAGGTAGAGATTTTTCCCATCCTCAATAAGTTTATGCTCCTCTACATTTCACTCACCCCCCTCTCTCTCTCCTTTTTTTCCCTCTCTCTCTCCCCTTCTTTCTCTCTCTCCCTCTACAGTTTCTTTCATCATCCTAAGTCTTTACATGTAGTTCTCTCTATCTTTAATGTTTTACATTTTTCAATCTCTATATCTGTCTTTCTGTCTGTCCTTTTTGAATGCCTGCTTATCCTTTTCTATAAAAAATTGTGTACTCTTCTAGGCAGAGTGGTTCCTTAATCTTCTTTGTACTGAATGCACCGTATTCATTTTTCTGCAGTAGCTCTTATTGTGATATACAGTAATGCATACTTTCCCGTTGCTGTTTTCCCCACTGGAGTAGCCCATTGGTCTCTTTGAGGAGAAAAATTCATCTTTTCCCTCCACTTACCTAATAATTACCACAAAATATCAATGTTATTAAACAAACGAATGATTTCCAAAATAAGAGAATAATATAAATAATAATAAACTCGGAGATAAAATGACTAAGTGGTATTTTCATGTCCAGTGAAATGTATTTCCCAAAGGGTAATACTATCATTTCTGTCTTCTGTCTTTCCTTTGTTTTGAATTATCTTTATGACAAATATTGACTGTGCAACCATGCCTCTGTTGCTTTAGGGATGTTCTCTGGTTGTTTTATTTTGAATGTACTGTGTTTTCAATGAGATCATAAACTTCCTAAGGGCATAATTTGTTTAGTTCTGTTCTGTGCTTCTTACATTTTGTTTAGCACTGTGGTAAACAAAACACTTATTCATTCAAGTATTAGTGAGTATCTGCCATGTGCCAGGCATTGCTATTTGTTTGGGATGTTTACACTATTTACCTAGCTCCACAAAAATTACTATAAGACAAACTAAGCAGAAGACTATACCTCATGTCTTAATACAAGGAAAGGTCTGCCAAAATGTCATAAATTCTGACAGTTCATATCAAGCATAAAACCAGTGACTTTTAAAATTTCAAATAAATTCAAATTAAAGGCTAAAAATTTATCTCTTTCTCATCAATATGTCTGTGTATATTCTGCCTATGCCTTTTGTCTCCTCTTTGGTCTCTAGGTTTCATCATTTTTTCCATTTTCTATATTGTTTCTTTCACTTTCCATAGTACAATTATACATTTTGAGTGCATATACATAGCATCAGACATTCTAAAGGTTACAGTGTGATCACTGTTATCTATAAACCCTCCTTCCCAGAGCTAGCTGAGCTATTATTTTGAAACAAAGTGAGATTTTACTGTGGAGAAGCTAAATAAAGGAATCCTAACTCTAGTATATTTAAGTTTTCCAACATTTTATGTGATCAGAATTAGTGGAAAGGCTATTAAGTCATCACAGATCTTCAAGATGCTTTTTTCTAGTAGCACATCTTTTCAGAAAATATAGGAAATAAATTTTTCTGCATCACAGGGGAATTTTGAGAAATTTCATAAGTTTACTATGAACACAAAATGTTATTTTATTTTAATAATTTTTCAAAAATTCCTTTTATATAGATAGCTTCTCCTCCAAAATTGCAATCCCTGTGCTGATTTACATTTGTTCATCCTTGCACTAAGACATTACATTTTAGATTTTTTTCAGTCCTTGATTTTTTAGTTTAGCGAAAGCATTCATTGTTAATATGGTTATTGCAGTTTTTTTTTTTTTTTTTCCCCCTTGGTTATTTGTTGTTTGGGCATGATGTAGCCTATTTTATCCCCATTAAATTTCAAAGTTTTAGGCTTTTAAAACTATATTAGCAAAAAGTTAAGGAGTTGTTTTTTTAATTTTTCTCTTCCAAAATTTAGAATTGTTACTAATTTATTTTAAGAATTAAAATGTGGCCGGGCGCGGTGGCTCAAGCCTGTAATCCCAGCACTTTGGGAGGCCGAGACGGGCGGATCACGAGGTCAGGAGATCGAGACAATCCTGGCTAACACGGTGAAACCCCGTCTCTACTAAAAAATACAAAAAACTAGCCGGGCGAGGTGGCGGGCGCCTGTAGTCCCAGCTACTCGGGAGGCTGAGGCAGGAGAATGGCATAAACCCGGGAGGCGGAGCTTGCAGTGAGCTGAGATCCGGCCACTGTACTCCAGCCTGGGCGACAGAGCGAGACTCCGTCTCAAAAAAAAAAAAAAAAAAAAAAAAAAAAAAGAATTAAAATGTTTATTTCCCATTTGAAAACTCTCAAAAATAACTTAGTGTATAGCAGTGTCAAGAATGACATTATAATCAACTTCAGTTTTCTAAAGATACATTGTTTAAACTCAACTATTACAAGGGTGCATTTCATAATAAAAATGCATGAAGACAAATAATCTTTAACCTTTAAACAAAGGTAGATTTTAATGGTAAATAAAGCATAAAAGATCTGCAGAATCTAAATTACTTTGAAGCAATTTTATGATCAATAGCCATCGTTTTGGCACTGAACAAATTTGAAACCTGTCTTAAAAAAAAAATGAATATCCGAAACATAGTGCAATAAAACAACATTTTGTTAGCGAGAGTTTATTAAACATTTTTAAAATTATTATTGCTTGTGTGTTTTAGGGACTGAGAAAAATTCTTGGCATTCAAAGGTAAAGAAGAATATTGAACTAAGAATATCCTTAACATGTTTCAATAGAGAAGTAAATATACTTCAGAATATTTAGAATTTACAACTGAAAGTAGTCCATATAATCCCTCATCAACTTACAAATAATCCTTCATCAACTTACATATAAGTAAATTGAAGTTCAGAAGAGATTAAGCAAATGAACAAGGTCATATTCTTAGAAAATGCTGAGTTGGAAAGTGAAAGCTCTTTTTGACATCTGCGGAGATTTTCCTGCTGTGTACCAAAACTGAATCAAGAATTTGTTCATTATATGCATATTTTTATAATAATCTGAGAGCTAGGCAAAATGTGTAGAATGTATTTCTAAACAATTGTTGGAAGGGCACCTTTTAAATGCAAAATTTCTAATTGTTCAGGTAGTTTTGAATTTTAAGTGATCTATTTTCTACTAAGTTGCTATAAATGCATCACTATTAATCTCCATTAAATAACATATAAATGATATCATTAAAACCTGTTAATTGTTAGAGCTTAGTAAGGCTTATTTTCTAATCAAAATTGTTTAATAAAGCCGCAAACTATGGGTTTTAGAAAAAAAAAAAACCACTAAGAAGTATTAATGTGTGATAAACTTCCGTATCTACACCATCTGCCTGTCTCCTTCACCATATGTCACTCTATTAATTGCTAATATCATCCTTATTATGCATCATTTCATCTGTAAGATTATTCCACAAAACTAAGAAGGCGTCAACAACAACCACAGAAAACCACCTGCTATATGCATTTCTGGCTGATAAATTTCAGCAGGTTCTGATTTGCTCTTGGGCAAAATTTTCTAATTACTTTCGCATAACAAGAAGCCTTCTACTAGAGCAACTTTCTCTAGTTGCGATGATCTTATTACTACCTTCTCAAACTGTTTGTTACAATTAATTAAATATTCCTATAATATTTCTTAAAATGTTATTTAGCAGCTACTGTATGTACAAAAACATGGGTGCAATGGGTCACCGAGCTAAACACTGAGAAGAGGAATAATATGTAAGAGGTAACTTGTAACATATGTAAAATAATCCTGAAAAAGTTAAGAACCCGGGCTTTTAATAAATATGAGTTAGTGAGGGTTGCAGCTCTTAGGGTTGACCAGTATTTGTCTATCATATAACCTGTACACCCATTTTTTCCATTGTTCATAAAGAAAGGAATTGAACCTCATTTAGATTGTTTTATTATATCAACAGTAATGGATGGGTAGACCACATTGATAACTGTCCTCTTTGGCAACAGCTGAAACAGATCCATTCAACATTCAAACACTTTAGAGGCATTGATTATTTTGTTCTTTTTGAGGTGGTTTTTGTTGAAGAAGCAAGTCTATTGCCCATGAAATGATTAGGGAGCATTGCCAAACAAAATAAGATTAAATGCTATATTGTGTGGTAAAAATGTTAGTAATTACAAGTAATTTTAAAGATGAGGAGACAAGGGAAAATTGAAATAGGAAAGAATTTTTAGAGGAGGTGAAAACTGAACAAGACCTTGAGAGATTGGCTTGGTCATTCAGGAACAGGCTAGACATATATGAATATCAAGGTGGTAATTCTGTTTATTATTGAGACATTGGGATAAACTTTTGGTACGAGTTAAAAAAAAAACAAAGTTGCATAAAGGCAAATTATGGGTGATTTTGGAAATCAAAAGAGTTAACAATCAGCAACTGCTGCAGCAACACCACACCCACCACCACCACATGGACTCCATTCATAAAGCCAGACTTTGATGGGATTAGTCTGTCAGTAACATGTAGGATAAATTGTACTCTAAATGAAAAGAAAAGTGATAGTTGTAGTACTGGAATTGTAGAATAGTGACAATGGGAATGGAGGTTTAGGAGTGCTTCTAGACATATTTCAAACCAGGAGATACCTAACATAACCTCTCAAATTTTATCTCACTCTACATCCTTTCATATAACTGACCAACTGATTCCCCAGATGTGTAAGTTCACACTGTGATTTTGCCTATGATATATTCTTGACATTTGAAATGACTTTCACATCCATCTTCCTCTGCCTATATCCACAATAATTTCCAAGTTCTGTCCACATATTATTTTCTCCATCTCAATGGCCATTTCCAAACATGGATATAATCTTCCTCATCTGAATTTTGCAGAGGATTGCACTAACTTGTAAACAAAAGTCTATTATATATTATCTAGTTTTGTGTTTATGCCTTATAAATCAATACAAAATGATAAAAATTATTGTATACTCTATATCACATATGGTATATAATCTAGAATACCTACTCGTGTTCAAAAGTGTTTGTTGAATGAATAAAAATATATTGATCAGTACAACAATAAATGAATAATAACAATTTGATGATTTTTGAATAAAAAAATTAAAAGGTGATGTCAAGATTTTTATGGTTGTTTTTAGTATTTTTCCATCTCATTGTCTTCTTTTCTCATCCTCCCTTAATCACCCATTTCATTAATCCCATGTGTGGTTTGTGTCCTTGTAACTTAACAGACTTTGATTACTCGGTACCATCCCAATAAACAGATTAAAATTTGCCTTTTTTGTCTTCAGTCTATTATTATTAATTATTTCAAATGTTTCCACATTATCAAAATTATCCATGCCAACCACATACTGTTTCTTTACGTATGAGGAAGGTCTAAAATGAACATTCTATACATCTTCAACACATAAGGCTACTTATTTGCAAAAGCTCCAGCTTTTAGATATCGACTGCATTTCCAACAAAGGAATAATTGTTTTCACCACTTTATACTGGCAAATACTTTGTATACATAACCCATCTATGGAATAAGAATCATCTCTGTTTGTGTAAAAAAATTAATATTAATTTATAAACTGCTCTTTTAATTCATAATTTGCTGTCTGTGTGAACTTTTAATCCCTTTAAAAATGCCCATTTCTTGATCGCTAAACCATGCAATACACAGACAGAAACTACATTAATAATCTCTCAAAGGTGCAGTGCACTGATACGGCAATTTATGCTGTTGTCTGGAAAAAAGCATATTTATTCTGTCCAAGAACCCATGAGACATGAGAACTACTCTTTGTTCAGACTCACAGTAGTCATTTTAAAACTTCAATTACTATTTCAGCATGTTCCCTCCATTACTGTTTCCACTACCACAGCCAGTAATTTCTAGCAACAAAATGGACTTTGTAAACCACACACATATGTGCCTCGCATGCAATGAGCAAATGCATCTATGTCTAATATCTGCAGAAAAAAATGTAAATTTAAATGAAATAATATCAACACATGAATATTGAATATGTGCTTTTTATACTTCCTATATAATAATTGTTGAATAAATATGAATATATGTTATATATATAACATCATAATGTATCTTGCAATCTAAAAAGTCCAATCATATATTAATATTCAACAAATAGTTCTTGAAATTCAAGTCAGTACAGAGCCGCTCTTTGTGCCTGGGGTTTATAAAAAATAACAATGTAATATAACACCTTACTTTTGCTTTTGAACAATTTACAATCATAAGTATGATTCATCTTTTTAATCAAAGTGAGAGTCTTGAATGAAAAAAGATGCTTTGTAGTCTCAATCTTACTTTATGTAGATCTTAAATTCCATGATCTGGCTATAACTTCTGGTGTGAGATTTCGTTCTTACATTAACATTAATCTCCTTTTCTTGAATCTGTCATCTATTTTCATCCGTTTTTGCTAACAAAAATGCACATATCTAATTTATGTGACACTGAAGTAGGATATTTGGAACATATCATTTTGAAGCCACGATGTTCACTATATTGCTCTTTATGGCTATAATTTCATCTTGAGTGAAGGACACAAGAAATCAGTCTTATACATTTTACTGTTCTATTTATTGCCATGACATTCATGAAAGTAACCCTTACAAAATGTATTATTCATTATTCACTTTATAAGAAAATATGAGATACTGTATGCTTCTTTCTAAGCTATAAAAAAGTGTGCCTTTCTCGTATCACAGGAATACTTGAATTTTATAGACAGTATTTCTTGGGTGTAAACAGGTCAAGTTTCTTTATATATTTGACAACTATACTATTTAAAGAGAAGAACAGCTGGAGAGAATTTGAGTACAGAGACACTGAAAAATGCAGAAACATGATTATTACAAATGATAACCACCAGAACAACAAACAAGCAATCAGAAATGCCAGTATGACATGATGAGGTGTTCATTTTCAAACACAGTTTTACAAAGTTTAGAAAGAAGGAGTCTTATTTGATTTATGTGGAAATATTTCATCTGAGGAAAGGTGATGCCAGTGGGAGCTAGGATAAAGGAGGGGGGAAAGATTAGTTTTCATGATTAGCAGTTAAATTGATCATTAACAGTTTAATTAATGAAATAATTTGTATGTTTGCTCCTACAAGTGGTCACAAGCAGTTAAAGAAGAGGAAAAGGTAAGCAAGTGGAATAGATGGCAAAGAAACAGTCGGAAGGTGAAAAAGGAGTATAATAATATAGATATAACATCATTTAATTATAATATATTCATATTTTTAAAGATTTATCTCAATGAGATAATAGTTCTTTCTATACTCTGTCAGAAGTCAGTGACAGACACTGAAATTTGAGGTGTAGATTTTAATTCTACTGGCAGGAACTATTTGAAATCAGACTGACCTCAATGATATGGTCCTTGCAAACCCTGATGCTTATGTCTAATGATATTGGCATATCTGTATTAGTTTTTTTAGTATCTAAAGATGATGATATTTACACTATGGGTAGTCAAACTGACATATAATCATGTGTTTTTCACTGTGAATTACTTATTAAAACTCAACTACAAAGTCAGATGATTTTAATACATTTGAACTCCCATGTTAAAAAAAAAAGGTATCCCAGTTGGTTGTGTTAGTGTCCTGCTTTATTTTCTAAGTAGGTGTGCAAAATGACACTTGCCTTTCATAATATTTTCCTCTATATTTGAAATTGTTCTTAATGAGTTTTGTCCAGTCAATATTTTGCCTAATATACATATACACACATACACACACACACACACACACACACATATATACACACACACACACACACATATGCATATTGGTATTTTTATATATATATATGTACACACAGACGCACACACACACATATATATATCTTCAGTAATTCAAGACAAGATATATATACGTATATCTTACATATATGTATATCTTACATATATGTATATGTTACATATATACACACATGCAGATAATATAAGATATATATTTATATCTTATTTGGAATTATTGGTAATGTGATATATAAAGCCAGAGAACTAAATGGTTTGTTCTAGATTAAATTAACTAACTGTAGAACCTGTGCTCCACCTTGACTGCTACCAAGTACTGTAGACAGGGACACATAAGCAATTCAAATGGCAAACTATGCAAGTGGAGGAGAAATTACGGCTTTAAAATATCTGTATCGATACGTCTACAGACAGGGTAATTGTGATTTTTCAAAAATGCCAACAATATTTCCAGAGTGTTATATTACACACTTTACGCTTCAGTCTATGTTGTATGATTATTAGATTGGAAATTCCTTGGGAACCTAACAGAGTGATTCACATTTTGCAGATTTTCTATAAATATCAACAAATATATCAGCACAATCTTTCCTTAAAGATTATATTACAATTCAAAGACTTACTTGCAACTTATACCCAATGAAATACAGGTTAAACTATTAAAATGTGTTCAGAGGGCATTATTATAAAACGTTACCTTTACACACAGGCCTGTGATCACTCCAAGCAGCAAAAACTTCAGCTATCCGTTGACAGGTGATGCTCTTTGCACCCTGTAGGACATAATCTTCATCACAAGAGAAATGCACAGTTGATCCAAGGCTAAAGTTAAATAAAAGAGAAAAAATATGATAAGAAAGATGCAAGGTAATAACTAGGCTTCACTTATATTGGCAATATACAATAGGTCAAATATGTACTATAGTGACAAAAAATATTCTGGAAAACAAAATGTGAAAGTATGACTTGTAGAAATGTAAAGCTGTCATCAAATGTAATCGTTTTGTTAACAGATGTAGAAACGAAGGTCAAATAATTGACTAAGTTTACCATGCTAAGTAGGTGGTAAATGTGAATCAAAATGTCACCATTCTGACTTGAATTCCAGTACAGTACTTGTGTTCATAGCATATTACAGTGCTTTTCTGGCATGTATTTACATGTGTATGTTTGTAGATGTGTCTTTACATATGTATGCATTTAGACATGCATTTGTGTCTATATACATGCATTTAATGTATTTAGAGATGCAAAATTATACTGATTGTTTTTCATATGGAGTTTTTTCTACAAAATATTTTAATTTTTTGTGGGTACATAGTAGGTGCATTTAGATGACATCTTATAAGCTAACCTAAGATAAAATATTAAGGTAGAAAATGGTCCTCTTATCTAGGTGAGAAGGCTCCTTTCCTCCTACCTTCTTTATCTTTACACTATTTCTCTCTCTTAATGTTCCAGCTTAACTTAAGCTCCTAAATCATTGTAGCAATTATTCTACCGAGGTATGGGCAAGCAATAGACAAGGAGATGAAAATATTTAATTCTTTTTCTTTCTTTCTTTCTTTCTTTTTTTTTTTTTTTGAGACAGAGTCTCTCTCTGTTACCCAGGCTGGAGTGCAGTGGCGCGATCTCAGCTTACTGCAAGTTCCACCTCCTGAGTTCACACCATTCTCCTGCCTCAGACTCTCAAGTAGCTGGGACTACAGGTGCCCACTAACATGCCGGGCTAATTTTTTGTATTTTTAGTAGAGACAGGGTCTCACCATGTTACAAAAAATACGATTACATTATTTTGGTTATTTTTAACTATATGATTAAGTTATTATTGACTATAGCTATCCTGTTATGCTATCAAACAGTAGGTCTTTTTCATTCTTTCTATTTCTTTTTTTACCCATTAACCATACCTCTCTCCCTCCTAGCACCCATATGTATATGTATATATGGATATGCTCTCTATATCCATAAGTTTGTTTTGATTTTTAGATCCCTCAGATAAGTGAGAACATGTGTTATTTGTCTTTCTGTGCCTAACTTAATTCACTTAATAATCTCCAGTTCCACCCATGTTGTTGCAAATGACAGGGTTCCATACTTTTTATGGCTAAATAGTCCCTTAACATGGCATAAAAAGTCCTACATGTCGTCTCTCACTCAATGCGACACCTGATCAGCATCTCTAGAAGTTAATCCATATAACCAAAGAGAGATTCTCTTTACAGTCTTCTTAGACCACGTCATGACTCCGAGTTTTATTTAGACTACTCTTAGAGCTTGAGCAACCTTAAAAGTTTATATAATGGTCAATTATCTGCCTTTTCCTTCTTTCTCACCTCAATAAAGAAAAACTCCATTCTTCTAGTTGCTAAGGCCACAAACCTTAAAGTTATTCTTAACTCAACTTTTCGTCTTGCATTTCACAACCACTCCATCAGGAAGATCCTGTTGGCAACACATTAAAAATCCAAAATCTAAAATTTTTCACTCCTACGGTGTCAATAGGAATCTGAGCCACAAATGCTCATTCATATGATTGCAATAGTCCTTCTTGCTATGTTATTAGGTTTTCCTCTTTCTGTTCCTGACTCTCTGCAATCTATTCGTAAATAGTATCCAGAGCAAACTTTTTAAAAGTTGGTCCAAATTATATCACTTTTGTAGTTTCAAATTTTCTATCCCTATTTCACTCATAATAAAGAGATTGCCCTTAAAATTGCCGACGTGGCCTCTGCTCATTTGCAGAATTAATTTCCTATGCTTTCCCTTTCCATGTTTGTTCTTCAGATTTATCGACTTCCTTGTTCTGGTTTGAAGATATTAAGCATGTGCCTCCCTCAGGGTCTTTACACTTGCCGTTATATCAATCTGCAAAACCATTTCTTCAGAAGTCCTGTATCTCTCATTCTCAATTGTTCTGTTTTCTCCTCACATGACATTTTATCCATAAAGCCCTCCCTTACTGCTCTGTGTACAACAGCTGCAACTATTCCATTATCTTTTTCCATGTTATTTCCTATAAACTATCTGATGTGCTGTTTATTTATCTCCCCACTTCCACTAAAAACACCTCAAGCCACTTATCTATTTTGTTTTCCAACATGTCAAACATTTCCAAAAGTATTGTAAGTTTATGTATAGATCTTTAACAGAGTGAGTAAATGCTATCATTTGCAGATTTATTGGTTGCTAACGTATAAGACTGCCTAATGCATTCAGATATGTCCTTATCCCTATAACTGGAAAAATATTCTTTGTCAGGATGCTATCTCAAGGCTAATTAAATTTTTATTATCCGTGGCACCCACTATTTCCCATTACCTGCTGCATTTGCTGTGTTCAAAAAAGAGCAAGAAAAATACTAATGTGATTGGAGCATAGAAAATAACGAGAGGGGTATGTGAAATTAAGTCAAGGAAGCAATTATGGGTTGCAGTTAGATTTGTTACAACTTTGTAGGCCAATGTAAGGATTTTGACCCTCATTCTGAGAGACTTGGGTAGTCATTACAGGAATTTAAGACAAGTGAATACTATGCTTTAAAATGAACTCATTGGTTTCTGAGTGAAGGATACAATTTAAGGGGCCAAAGATAGAAGCAAAGAGTTTAGTTAACAAGCTGTCACAGAAATCCTAGCTTTCATGGAGATGATATGATGGCAACAAGTATTAGAAAAGTAGAAGCTATAAACTAATGATGGTAAAAACTTTAGGGGATGGAAGAAGAAGGCCCAATATAGGGCCTGGCCCATAGGATTAATGGAATTACTATTTTCTCACTAACATAATAAATTAATGATCTATCATGGTTACCATATTTGTCACAGATGATTATGATACTCTAGTTCTAACCAGGCTTTTCTTGCTAAAAGTAATAAATGACATCTTGTTTAAGTGACAGGCATTTCAGCATGTTTCTTTTGATTATAGCAAATTAATTCACTTAGCTTGGAGACAGGAAATTGATAATAATAAACATGTAACTGTTTTGCTACTATGCTAAAGATTACCAGTAATGGTCTCTGAAGTTTCTATACTTATTTCCCCCTAAAAATTAGCCATCTCTACATGTTTTTCTCCCCTTAATACACTGGGAAAAGTAGTTTAGAGTAGTGGTGAACAGTTTAAGCTAAAGAATCACAGGTATCTCCTTTCAAATACTAACTCTGCCCGAAACTTCAGCTTTCTCATCTGTTGGGATAAAGTAAAGTAACATTATTTATAAACTACACAGGGTCTATCACATATGAAGCACTCAGTTATTTCCCTCAATTAGATTAAAATGAAGTCCTCATAGTCTGGGGGTTCTTGTCTTTTAAAGTCATTTTGAGTATCTCAGTATTCCTCCATATGTCTCAACTTTAAAATTTCATTCTCATAATTATATTTAAGTTCTGGTGGGGGAAATTTATTTTTGTCCATTTATAAAGTTTATATTCTCACATCCCATATCTCCCTAACATGCACCTTATGTTCCAAATACCATTACCTGTAATTTACTTTTGCTCATACCTTTTGTCTTTCTACAATGTCTACTCTGCCAGGAATTCTCATTTGCCTCATTTACCTTAATCATTATTAAGATTTTATTTAATTTTTGGTTACTCATGAAGCTCTTATTAATTTATCCATTAAGAATTAAATATTTCCCTTTGGGAGGCCGAGGCGGGCGGATCATGGGATCAGGAGATCGAGACCATCCTGGCTAACATGGTGAGACCCCGTCTCTACTAAAAACACAAAAAATTAGCCGAGCGTGGAGGTGGGCGCCTATACTTCCAGCTACTCGGGATGCTAAGGCAGGAGAATGGCGTGAACCTGGGAGGCAGAGCTTGCAGTGAGCCGAGATCACGCCACTGCACTCCAGCCTGGGTGACAGAACGAAACTCTGTCTCAATAAATAAATAAATAAATAAATAAATAAATAAAGATAAAAAATAATTAAATATTTTCATCTCTTTGTTCATTGCTTGCCCATACCTCAGTAGAATAATTGCTACAATTATTTAGGGGCTAAAGTGAAGCTGAAGCATTAAGAGAGATAAATAGTGTAAAGATAAAGAAGGTAGGAGGAAAGGAGCCTTCTCACCTAGATAAGAGGACCATTTTCTACCTTAAAATTTTATCTTAGGTTAGCTTATAAGATGCCATCTAAATGCATCATATATGATATTGTGGCCACACAGCCAATGGTTGTCTTCTGATTTAGATTTTCTAGGTCTGTTCTACACTTTAAAGGATCTGTTTATGCTGCAGGAGGAGAGGAAATGGGATATTTTTAAATGAGGATTTAAATTTATTTCAGAAGAATCCAAACTGCCAATGGTAAATATTTCTAATTACTCATTTGTACTGTATAAGCCATTAATTTATTCCCCACTAATGAAGAAAAACATCTATATTGGGCATTTGCAAGCATCTCCATCCATGCTCACAGCTACACTTCAACACACTCTAGACCAAAAATATAAAAGTGCAGAACAAAACACAGAGAGGACAGAAGTCAATGAAATAAGCAGCCTTTCCAGTAAAATCCAGGCTCACTAATCAGGAAATGAATATCTTAAACAAATACACTGTGCTTTCATTGTATTAACTGTTTTAATATTTGAGTCAAACTTAAGAAAAGCTTACACTAAGTCTCATTAAATATGTGTGTGTATGCATGTGTGTATGTGTGTGTGTATGCATTCCTAGGAAAGTATTCAGTTGAAATGACAATGAAGACAAGCTGTATCCACTGAAATTCATCTGTCACCACAGAAGAGATGTCTGCCCTACCCAGCCAAATAAAACTTTCCACTTTAATAGGTTATTTATTCTGACACAACATTTCAAAACAAATGGCTGAGCACATTTTTAATTTGAAAGTACCGAGTCCTAAGGCAAATGATATATAATGATACTGTTTGAAAAACTAGTGTTGACTTTCTCATGATTATGCTGGTCAATATTTAAGTGCTGTCATCTTTTTAAAAATGATACTTATTTTGCAAAAACACTCTAAAATATCAAAGTTGTCAGTAAGAGAAGATATGAGGTTTTTCAAAATACACAAAATTTTACCTATGTTGGCCCAAGATAGTGAATCTATAATTTTATTTACAATCAAATAGACAGGATATGAACAAATATAGAAATATGGAAAGACAGATAATAGTGCTTGGGTCGTAGAAGAGGATCTTAAAAAAAAACAAAGGAGGAACAAATCTTGACAGCATTACATCAAGAGTAAATTTGTCTGTAACAACTTTTGTTGTTACTATTTTTTGGTTTATTTGAAAAGGTCTAGACAATTTCCTGACAGATGCAGAAGTTTACCACTAAGTAGCAGATACATATTTTTCAAAATTATCACTGTACAAATAGAAATTATCCAGGCATGAGGGATGATCTAACAATTAAAGCATCTGCAAACCATTTCTGTAGTAAAAAAGTCAAAACATTAAACGTGAAGAAAATAACTATTAAGAAAATGATCACAGTAATGCTGCTTTAATATCTTTAAAAGTCTAATTATTCTCTAAATGTCTTTAAGCTAGCAATTTCAAAAATGAGTTTGAAAATCTCATTACACATTAGAAAAATCTAAGGTTATCTGAGGAGTGGGGGATTTTTACAATATGAGATTTTCTGTTTTAAAATTGTACAAGTATGTATTGCAGAAATTTTGAAAATTAAGATTAGCAAAAAAAAAGTGAAAAACACTTAAGCTCTACATTTTTTTTTTTTTTTTTTTTTTTTTTTTTGAGACGGAGTCTCGCTCTGTTGCCCAGGCTGGAGTGCAGTGGCCGGATCTCAGCTCACTGCAAGCTCTGCCTCCCGGGTTCACGCCATTCTCCGGCCTCAGCCTCCCGAGTAGCTGGGACTACAGGCGCCCGCCACCTCGCCCGGCTAGTTTTTTGTATTTCTTAATAGAGACGGGGTTTCACCGTGTTAGCCAGGATGGTCTCGATCTCCTGACCTCGTGATCCGCCCGTCTCGGCCTCCCAAAGTGCTGGGATTACAGGCTTCAGCCACCGCGCCCGGCCTAAGCTCTACATTGTTAAATGTAATTTAATTTACATTTTATTACATTAATCTGAAGCTAATTCCAAAATTCTAGTTCTTTTCATATTCAAATTATTTCTTTCTTCTTTCCTTCTTGTAAAATTGGAGCAAGTGAAGCTCTTTATAGAGGGGTCATTCCTCCAACTGGTTTGGGATTCAATCCACCCCGCCTTGCCATTACTTGTACTATTAATTATTCCCTCTTTCTCTTGAATATTCAACTCTCATTTTAAGCTGGTAGTAAAACTGATGGTATTAATCTATTTATTTGTATGTTGTAAAAATTAAATGTTAATAAACTTTATCCAAAGGGATGATATATTACTTTATTTTCAAAATATTTTGTTTCTGACTCTAAGTTACATTGATAAGCTTTTTAGATATTATAAAGTATTCCATCTCATACCAAAACTTTTCTTCAAAATATAATGAATACCATGTTTTTTATGCCTATTGCCTATTTCATTGACCTTATAAAATTAATGTCATTATTTTGTGGAAATAATGTCAACCAAACCAAGACTATGTCTGATACAAAGAGAATTCAATTCAGCATTCACACACTTTTGTATTTCTGTACACTGTTGGTTATACTCAGCCTGGATATTGTCACCGGGTATCTTGCTTTGTGGAATGCTTAAGGTCACTCACTACCTCATTCAATATTTATGCCAACTACTGTCCTATTTAATAACCCCAAGCTTAGACATTTGCGTACAATTTAGAGTATACTAGAAAGATAATAATGCTACCTGTCTTTGCCCCTCCAATACTCGGCTTCAGATAATTCTATCACTAGGTGTACATCCTTCTTCTTGTAGATTTACTTCCTCTATTTATATACTTCTATGAAACATAACATAGTATACTCAAAAATAGTATAATTCCAAAAGAAGTAATATTCTGGAAAAAGGAAAAATCCCCCAAAAAATAGATTGGTCAGAGAGAAACATAAAAGCCCTAGGCAAGTGCATTAGATAATATAGATTTCCATATGATAACAGCTAGTTAAATAGCTAACCAAGCTAGAAGCAAATCTCACAGAAAAAGTTATAATTTCAAACCTTCAAAAGAAAGCATACTGATTATTATCATAGAGTCATTTTCGTTAATCTCCAAAATTAACTGTGGTGAACTCCTCAGAATCCTCAAAAATCCCTGCTATAATACCCGATAAGATTTCAAGATGTTAAGTTTAGTACAACTATTAAAAATGTGAGAGCTGAAAATTTTATTTTTATGTTGATAATTCTTTTTATGGAGACTAAGAGATGAATACTTGCCACTATATGATGTTTTTATTTTGTTTTGCTTTATGTCTTATATATAACATTCACTAGGCCAGATCTTGTGTCTTAATTAAACAATTTTTAACAGATCTTCAATTCTACGTAAGCACAATATTTTTATGTAACAAGTGAAGTATGGTACAGATCCATAACTGTGTTATAAAATAAGAAAAGTCACATAGTAAGATAATGATATTATTTGATAGGAAAAAGGGAATAAAATAAAGTGCTTTTGAAGGTAGAATGCGTTAGAAAGTGACACGAAAATGTTCAGAAAAATTACAATATATATACACAAGTGGCAAAATATAATTTAATTAAAAGCTTAAATAAATTAATTTTTTTCTGTGACAAATATTTTTAAGACATGAGTTAAAATCATTTGAACATAATAAAGCTTTCAAATAGTACTTATTGAAGATCTATGTTTGGGATCATTTTTGTTGGCATGATCATAGGAAAGAAAAGTGGTTAAGATTATAAATTATAAATTAGAACTTGGTTATATAATCCCTTCAAATAAAAATGTAAAATAAAATTAGAGTGAGAACTAATAAATGAAATAATTTAATGCTATATTGTTTAGGTTGGTGAGTTTCCTAATGATTTCCACAACATGCTATTTTGAAGTTCACATGTAGGCATATTCATACAATACGCCTCTTTAAGCCATAAGGCAAGGTTAGCATCTCATTCTTGTGACATTAACTTTAACTGTTCCCATTGGTATATCACTCCCTGTGTTCTCATCCCTATACTATTATTAGACAGCAATAAACTAAACAATGTAATGAGGATAACCCTATTTGTATCTAATTTTTCCAGGCTTATATTATATTAAACTTTGATCTCTTAATAGCGGCAACACATTAATTATATTTTTAAAGGCCCCAGATGACTGTGGCCTTCAGAAGAGCTGTCAGAGAGAAATAAACCAGTTGAAGTAGAGGTTTAAATAGTTAAAGTCAAATCCACCTCAGAGTAGGGAAACATTACAGAGGCATAGATGAACTGAGTTTTGTGATACACAATGTTCTAAATTATCCAAAATGATCAAGTTTATTTTTAAGCCTAAAATAAATTATTAAAAGAATATTAAAAATTTCTATTTGAACAGAGCATTCTAGTTTACAAAGTACTTTCCTGTATAAAATCCCATTTGATCTACTCCTGATGTTTTTACCAGTTAATGCCATAGAAATTTGCAAGAGTAACCCACAAGGCACTTTGTGAATGATATTTAAAGTGCAAAGACTGATGTACATAGCAAGTACCTCACTGTCTGTGAACTCTTCAATGTTTTATACATAGGAAGGACCAGTTAGATTAAACACTGACTACCTATATTTAATATATATCCCTTGAATCCTATGTGGAGGTGCTGACAAGGAATAAAAAATTATTGCATATGTCAGTAATGTAAATTTAGAATATTAAGTTGCTATTGCCATATTAAGCCTATAATATAAAAATCAACTTTTCCACATTCAATTTATCAGTATTATAGTCCACTGAGAAAAATTTTGAGTAGAATAAATTAGGTTACCTTTAGATGAGTTCCAGCTGTCACATTCTATGAATCAATTAGCTTTTTATTAAAATACATTTGCCAAAGCAAACATACCTTAAATACTTCATCATAGTTTTTATGTTGTTGTGCCTCTTTAATGAATAAAATGTGAACTTAGAAGGTAGAGGTGTTTTGTTTTCAAATCATTCTCATTTAACATAATGACTATGCTGTAAAGCACTTCCTCTAATCATAAATATTAAACTATCCTGATTTAAACAACTTTGCAATTAATGTCTCTTCTTGTATTAAAAATGCCTTTCCAACACTCTCTTCAATAAATGGTGCTGGGAAAACTGGATATCCATTACAGAGAAATGAAACTAGACCTTTATTTCTCACTGTATTTAAAAAAAAAAAAAAAAAAAAACCTCAAAATGGATTAAAGACTTAAATGTAAAATCCGAAACTATAAAACTACTACTAAAAAAAACAACAACAACAACAACAAAAAAAAAAACAACTTAGGGAAAATGTTCTAGGGAACTTGTCTAGGAAAGGACTGTGTGGTTAAAACTTCAAAATCACAGGAAACAACAAGAAAAATAGACAAATGGGACTACAGTAAACCAGAAAGATTTCACACAGCAAAGGAAACAAGCAACAAAGTAAAAAGACAACTGTTGAATAGGAGAAAATATTTACAAATTACTCCTCTGACAAGGGAGCAGTATTCTGAATTTAAAAGGAAATCAAACAACTCAATAGCAAAAATATAAATAATCCCATAAAAGTGGGCAAAGGGTCTGAATTGACATTTCTTAAAGGAAGACATACAAATGGCAAACACTTATATGAAAAATGTTCAACATCACTAATAATCAGAGAAATGCAAATCAAAACCACAATGAGATATCATCCTACCCCAGTTAGAATGGCTATTAAAGACCTAAAGTAACAAATGCTGGTGAGGATGCAGAGGAAAGGTAACTCTTACACACTGATGGTAGAAACGTAAATTAAAACAGTCATTATGGGAGGCAGTATGAAGAGTTCTAAAAAAACTAAAAATAGAACTACCATAAGAACCTGCAATCCCACCACTGGGTATTCATCCACAGGAAAGGAAATCAGTCCTTTGGGATACCTGCATCCGCATGTTTATTGCAACACTATTCACAAAGTTAAGATATAAAATCAATCTAAGTGTCTATCAGCAGATAAATGAACAAATGCAGTGTGTATACACAATGGAATACTATTCAATCATAAAATGAATGAAATCCTATCATATGCAGCAACATGAGTGGAACTTCAGATCACAATATTAAGTAAAATAAGACAGGCACAGAAAGACAAAATATCACATGTATTTATACATATGTGCGAGCTAAAAGTGTTCATCTCATGGACATAGAAAATATAAAGATAGTATTTTTAGTAGAGACAGGGTTTCACCATGTTAGCCAGGATGGTCTCGATCTCCTGACCTTGTGATCCACCCGCCCTGGCCTGCCAAAGTGCTGGGATTACAGGCTACTTGGGAGGCTAAGGCAGGAGAATGGTATGAACCCGGGAGGCAGAGCTTGCAGTGAGCCAAGGTCGCACCACTGCACTCCAGCCTGGGCGACAAAGCAAGACTCCCTCTCAAAAACAAAAACAAAAACAAAAACAAACAAAAAGATAATTACCAGAGGCTGGGAAGGGTGTGCGATGTGTGTATGCATGGGAGAGGGTACAAAGAGAGGTTGGTTAATGGATACATCGTTAGATAGAAGGAATAAGTTCCAGTATTTGGTAGCATAGTAGGGTGACTATAGTTAACAAGATATTATATATTTGCATTTCAAAATAGCTTTAAAAGAAGATTTAAAATGTTTTCAAGAGAAAGAAATGATAAATATTCAAGGTGATGGCTATCCAAAATATCCTGATTTGATCATTACACATTCTATGTGGGTATCAAAATATCATATGTTCCCCACAAACATGTACAAATATTACATACCAATAAAAAGTATAAAAAGTATTTCTGGGAAAAACAAAAACTAAAAATTAGAAATAGTGCTTTACTAAATATGAGGCAAATCTTAGTATCAGTTCTATAAAATCAAATCGTGGGCTGGGAAGTTGAGAGTAACTACAAGATAACGCTGAGATTTTTTTTTTTTTCCAGCTACAAAATTCAAGAAGTCTCTAAGAACACAGTGCTAAAATACAAATAGATAGTTGTATAAGATGTTATCAAGTGGTGTATAATGATAAAAATATATCTGTTATTCAGAATTGGGCTGTAGATTCTGATTCTCTTAACTTTAAAAGAAAATTAAGCCCCAAGCATTCTATAATGGTATGAAATACAAAGTATAGTTCAAATTTTTTGCCCATTTGTAATATGAGCTGGTTTAAAATGTTACAAATTTTACATCAAAATGTAATACCAGCTCTGCGAAGTATTACAATATACCTTACCATGATTGTTAGAAAAGACATGGTCTTATATTTGCTGTCTTTCCACCATCTCTTCACCATCTCCCAACCAAGTCCTAGGCCAGCTGGAGCCCATAATGCATTAAACAGTGGAAATAGAAATGGAGTGCATCACACTCTGATACTCTGAATCATAGACCAGAGAAGGGTTCTATGTAATGATTTCTGAATAAGTCACAGTGAATGTGTAAACTACTGCCTTAAAGTTATTATTTATATTTGAGGAATTAAAATTAGAATGACAAGCAATCTCATTATGTTACATTAAAAATAATTCAACATTGTTTTTATGGTCAAATTAGGACCCAGTAGGTTAGACTTAGAAAGTTCCAAAAGCCTGAGCTAGTGAGGGGGTAAAGACAGTTTTGCCCCGGGAATAGAAAGTTCACAAACTTTCTATTTCTAGGGGGAATCTAAGAAATACCACCAGCATCTAGTTGAGGAGAGCAGGCCCCACAGGTTGCAGACAGGCATACAGAAGTACACTAAAGGTCTGTAAAGATTTGCAACAACCTTTTATGAGTCACTGGGATATGAACTAAGACTGTAAACTCTTGAAAGGAAGAATTATGTCTTATTTGTCCTTTTATCTAGGGTCTAGCCCAATGTCTGCAGTGGGTACACAGTGGGTATTGGCTGAGTACATGAGTGAAGGAAGAACACACTAGGATAAGGCATACTAGTTTAAATGCATTCATGATGCAGAGCCTGAAAAGCTTTGTGGATGTTACACACTGTAATTACAAATACCATGTTGTTTTCCTGGACTTTTGACAGTGGATGGGGAAGTAGCTGGTTCTTGCAACAAGTCTTAGTAAAATTCAAGATAACAGTACCAGCATCTAATTTTTATGGCATATTTTGCCTTCTATTCCTTACTGGCTAAAATTACAGTTCTCAAAGTATGTTGAGCTTTTTGGGTTGCTGAATGTAACATACAGGTTGCTACAGTATACTTTACATTTTTGAAGGAAACACAGATATCCATTATGAATTGTGCAAACTACTAGCTTGAAGTAATTCACAATTTCAATATTAGACAACTATTAATATATTCTTTTCTTTTTTTTTTTTTTTTTTTTTTTTTTGAGACAGAGTCTCGCTCTGTCGCCCAGGCTGGAGTGCAGTGGCGCGATCTCGGCTCACTGCAAGCTCCGCCTCCCGGGTTCACGCCATTCTCCTGCCTCAGCCCCCCGAGTAGCTGGGACTACAGGCGCCCACAACCGCGCCCGGCTAATTTTTTGTATTTTTAGTAGAGACGGGGTTTCACCGTGGTCTCGATCTCCTGACCTTGTGATCCGCCCGCCTCGGCCTCCCAAAGTGCTGGGATTACAGGCGTGAGCCACCGCGCCCGGCCAATATATTCTTTTCAATGACATCTTTCGATGATACTGGATTTTCAGTGGTTGCTCTGATGAAAAGCAAATATCACATCATTTTGCTGTAGAGCATAAAGTTAGGGTGGTAACATCAAATCTGATTCCAAGGTTTGAGAAATTGCACAGCGCACAATGGCAAGTTTTTAGAACATAAATTCATAAGTTGTTTAGCCACAACTACTAAACAGAAGCATTAGGTATTTCTTTGGGCCTTGGAGTCTGGGAAAAAAAATTACTAAGACACTCAGGACACTGTGATGCAAAAATATTTGGGAACTTCTTGTGCTAAAACATTGCACTTCACTCTGTGAATCTAGACGTATGGTGTGCAAATATTTTCTTCCATTCTGTAGGTTGTCCCTTCATTATTGCTTCCTTTTCTGTGCAAAAGGTTTTTTATTTTGTGTAATCCCTTTTCTGATTCTGTTTTTTTGCCTGCGCTTTTGGGGTCATATAAAAAAAAAAAAAAATCATTGCCCAGACCAATGTCATGAAGCTTATTTTCTAGGTTGTTTATAGCAGTTACATAGCTTTGGGCCTTATGTTAAATACTTAAATTTATTTTGAATTTATTTTTGGTGTGAGATAAGGGTATAATTTCATTCTTCTGCACATGAATATCCAGTTTTTCTGACACCATTTATTGAAGAAAGAGTTCTTTCTTATGGCGTGTTCTTGGCACATTTGGTGAAAATCAATTGGTTTTAAATGCATGAGTTTTTGCTGGCTTCTCTATTCTGTTCCATTGGCATCTCCCTGTTTTAATGTCAATACTATGCTGTTTTGGATACTATAATTTTGTAGTATATTCTGAAATGAGATGGTATGATAGTTCCAGCTTTGTTCTTTTGCTAAAAATTGCTTTGGCTATTTGAAATCTATTGTGTTTTCATGTGAATGTTAGGGATTTTATTTTATTTTATTTTATTTTATTTTATTTTATTTTATTTTTGTATTTCTGTAGAGAATGCCGTTGGTATTTTGTTTCAGAATGCACCACATCTGTAGATTGTTATGGTTAGTATAGACATTTTTTTCAACACACATTCTTTCTATCCATGAGCATGGTATATCTCTTCCTATTTATTTGTAACTTATTCAATTTCTTTCAACAACATTTTATAGTTTTCAGTGTAGAAATCTTTCACCTTTTTTGTTAAATTCAGATATTTTTCTAAAACAGAAAAGAGGCCATAATAGCTGGGTTAGGGTGGGAAATAAGAAGCATGATCCAAAATGAGCTCAATTATGAAATAAAAAAACAGGTTGTATGGGGATTTTTTAAAAGTATTAATTTATTCTAACTGCAAGGGGGAAGTCATTGAAGAATTTTAAGTAGGAAAGTGATGTGATTTGATACAATTTTTAAAATATTGCTCTGTTTTTGTGGTGAATGTATTATAGATGGCAATAGCAGTAGAAGAGAGATGGTTTAGGATGTTTGGATGGTCCAAGTGAGAGATGATAGTGGCTTGCATTAGGAAGGTATTAATTGAAATGGAGAACATTGGATATTTTTAGAATATGTTTTGGAATAAAATCTCAAGCATGGGTAGAACTTCTTGATGGATTAGATATGGAGAAGTGCAACTAAGAGTAGTTACTAGTTTTACAAAGCCTTTTATGAAGAAAATGCTAATATAGCCTGTTGTCACAGACTTCCTCGCTTCTGCTATTTCCACATTTAGTTTAACAGTGACTTTATAGATATTTCCCTTATTTCTTCTACCCTAAGTCTCTTGCCTCTGTCTTATTTTATCTATCTTGCTTATACTCAAAACATTCTCATCACTCAGACATCTCTTCTCCTTGTGTCTCATTCCCTAATTTCCTTCTCTTATTCTCATTTTACTTCTGTACCTATGATCCATGTCATTATATTAAAGAATTAAAATCACCAGGCGCGGTGGCTCACGCCTGTAATCCCAGCACTTTGGGAGGCCGAGGCGGGCGGATCACAAGGTCAGGAGATCGAGACCACGGTGAAACCCCGTCTCTACTAAAAATACAAAAAACTAGCCGGGCGCGGTGGCGGGCGCCTGTAGTCCCAGCTACTCAGGAGGCTGAGGCAGGAGAATGGCGTGAACCCGGGAGGCGGAGCTTGCAGTGAGCCGAGATCGCGCCACTGCACTCCAGCCTGGGCGACAGAGCAAGACTCCGTCTCACAAAAAAAAAAAAAAAAAAAAAAAGAATTAAAATCATATTACTTCTTTCACTTTGTCCAAGTCACAGCATTTACAACATAATAAGGGTATTTTCTTTAGCAAAATTTACATATACATAATAAAGCTGAGGGTCACTCCTATGGAAACTTACAGAATATTAAATAGACAGTTCAAATTTTGCAAGGAAGGGTTTGACTAATTTGATCTTCTGAATCTGTATATAGGTTTTCTTTATCTTTAATTGTGACACTAGAAGGAAGCCTTAGTATTCCTTTTTATTGGAATTTATTTTTCAAAAACACCCTTGCAATTAAAAATGTGTGGCATGAAATATATTCAATGATCTTGCTTCTGTACAGTTGAAATTACTACTGGTATACCCAAAATATTCTAACACTACTCAGGCAGAAATATTCTGTCTAGAAATACTTTAATTCGTCAAAATTATTCCCAAAATATACTCACACTACCCAGCCAGAAATAATTGGCTTATCTATAAATATTTGTATTGATCAAAATTATTTCCTAAATACATCAATATATTTCTAAATATGTATATTTAAACATTACTTCAATAAAATATTACCATAATTTAAATTATCTGTGGCCTCAATTGCTACTTTTTATTTTTAATGTTTTTCACATTAACATTGCAATTACAGCTTGTTTTCTCCCTCCAGCAATGAGGAGACCATGACGGTAAAGTAGACAATCAAGAGTGTAGAAAATGTGATAAGGTGTGCACAGGGTATTAGGCTTTGTTATTCATGTTATTTTCTTTTAAGTTTGCCTACTCAACTTGAGTATTTTTATAAGCCATATATTTTAAATGTCCTATCAGTTTAGATAACATAGTTCGAGGAGATTTCAAAGATTTAGTCTCACTATTTCTTCTATATATTTATGTAACTTGAAATATATTTCTTTTTTACAAGAGCTAGTTTTTATGTGGTAACAATGTACTGAGCAGTTTGAGTCACAAGCAACAAAAGAACAGTTACACTTTACACTGTTATTACTCTTTGTTTTTGTTTTTGGACCTAGGTAATATGTCTTTTTTTTTTTTTTTTTTTTTTTTGAGATAGAGTCTCTCTCTGTCACCTGGTTTGAAGTGCAATGGCACAATCTTGGCTCACTGCAACCTCTGCCTCCTGGGCTCAGGCGATTCTCCTGCCTCAGCCTCCCAAGTGGCTGGGATTACAGGTGCCCACCACCACTCCTGGCTAATTTTTGTATTTTTAGTAGAGACAGGGTTTCGCCATGTTGGCCAATCTGGTCTTGAACTCCTGACCTCAGGTGATCCACCAGCCTCAGTCCCCTACAGTACTAGGATTACAAGCATGAGTCATCATCCCCGGCAGGTAATATGTCTTTTAAGGTGTCATCCCAAAGAGGCCAGAAACATCTTTTCATACAGACAATAGTAGGATAAGTAGTAATTGTAAAGAGCAATGCAATTACTACTTATCTTACTGCTACTGTCTCTGTATTGTCTGTATAACACAAGAAGATGATGACAGTGCAAGTTTACTCAAATTCAATGCAACAAGTGATTCTTAAGCATTTAAACATTTTTTGGAGATTGATGATTTAAAAAAGACAGTATCTGCATTCAAAAAATAAATCCTGAGCAGAAAGATAAGAGAAACACACAAATGAATTTTATTCAAGTCAAATGAGTTGCGAAACTTGATCATATGAATTGGTTTATTCTTGCCATACCCAACTAAAACAGTCGAGAAGTCGGGGGGAAAGCACTCAGAATATATAACATTGCTCTAGAAGTGTAATTCTCTGCAAGTCAGGCTGCTGAAACTGTCTGTTGTAACCTGAGACCGGTTTTATCTATAAGTGCTGAAATAAGTTGCTGCAACATTAGGACTAATTTTGCCAACCACCATCACTCACCAGTGGGAGCTTGCCAGCTCCCCAGAACTTTGTTAGTGCCCATGAACTTTCTCAAAGTACAATATGTAACATTTCTCCTTTAATGAAACCTGCAACTTTCTCTTTATTCTTCCAACATACCAAAGACCACCTGGTCTGATTGTATACCCTGAATTGTGATTCTTTCTTCTCAAATAAAATGTTACATTTAGAGATTTATCTCCACATTTTTATTTTGACTTTAACAGAGCCAAGAGAGCATTGATAAAAGTTATAAGAAACCAAGGAAGATGAAGGAAACTCATTTGAAGAATAGATAGGTTTCTTATAGGTAAAGATTGGCAGAATCTTATTTTAGGAAGCAAGAGCAGCGTGTGCAATATTACAGAGTTAAGGATGGAGGCATTTGGAAGGACAATTTGCATTAATCAACTAGTAAGTTAGAGGAAATGGTAGTTTTTACTTTGACATTGATTTTTTAAAATCCACACCACACAACTGAAACGATATATTTTTCAGTAAGAGGCCAGTGTGGCATTCTGTAATGCAATACGACAAAAGTGGAAAGATAATGACAGAAAGTTAGGTTTCCACTACATTGAGGAAGAACTTAAATGCTAGAATGCAAATATATAAGCAAGGGGGAAAAAGGATCAAATTGCAAGCCATACTCCCTGGGTACAAGGCTTGTCTTTATTACTGCTAAGTATAGAAATTTCCGGTATGTGAGTTTACTCATTAGTAAAATAGAAATATTGAAACCTACAGTGTGTTAATACATAAAAAAAAATTGTGTGAAAGTGCTTTTGAGTTAAAATATGATATATGTATGTGTATGATAATTGATATTCTATCACCTCTTAATTCAATGGGTATGGGAAAAACAAGTTTTTGATCAAGGAGTATTATTGCAATATTTAAAAGTAAGGAATCCTTTACTGAAAGTCAAGTGTAATACTTCTTGTAATAGAATAAATAGAAGACAATTGCTTTTGTGCAATTGGGAAGTTTTAAGTGAGTAAAGTAAAAGAGAGGGAACTGAAGATTACTAATGAATGAGACAGAAGTGGTATCAGTGTTGGAATGGATGTTGGAAAACAATGGAGACTTTTAAATCTTCGTTCATTGGGAAAACCACAGTAAAATAACAGAGAGAAGGGAAAGACAGGTAATCTAGCATTTATTTGCCCCTCTTTGTTCTGGGTACTTCACTAGGCAAGTCCATGAGTGTGAGATAATCTAGTCCTTCACTGTGGCATTTCAGTTTGGTACTACCCTTTCCATTTTTATTCAAAAGAAAAGATAACTTTGTGTAGAATAAATAACTTCCCCAAGTCAAGTAAAAAGAGCAACAGGACTTAAAATTAAGTTCATCTGATTCCAAATCCCAGGCTTTTACAAATGTAGTGACATACCTGTTTTGTAAAAAATACTAATTCAATTGTTATAAAAAGTTGAGAATAAATATTCAACTCTCAGAAGAATAAAAATGATAAAGACCTGAGGGAAACATGGAAAGTCATGATTACAAACCCTTCAGAGGAGATCAGATTCTTGAAGGAGGTGATATAGAAGAAGTGAATTTTGAAGTTCTAACTCTGAAAAATTTTTATTTTAGTAAGTGAGAAGATAAAGTAGATTCAACAAAAGAGTGAAAAATGGGTAGTCAATGGCTACACTCAAGGAGAGCAAGCTATTTCTCGTACATTCAAGAGAGCTTATAATAATTACAAATGCTTTAGCAGTACGGTAAAGAAAGAACTGCCACAGATGTAGGCCATTCTTTAGGAAAGTTTACTTGTGAAGTGGGGAGAGACAGAAAACCTTTGGAAGCTTCTATATATTAATGGTCTATTTTTAATTACCAAAATAAGATTTATAAATTAATATACTAGCATATCTAGAAAGTTCATGTTAGAAGAATGAGTGAAAATGACTTTATATTCAAAAGTATGGTTGATTTACATTATGATAATAAATTTTTCCTGAATATACATTATACAGTAGTGTTTTAATAGTACCAAATGAGTGGCATGTTCCCTGCTGTTTCACTACTGAGATATACCAGCATTTTAATAATCCAGATACGAATCCAAAATTCGGAGTCCTAATTGTTATTTGCTCTCAAGAGAAGCCCAAATTTATGTTCATATCTAGTGTGACATAAGAGATTTCAATATATCTTTTAAAATCTTCAAAACTCTCCTTTTCCTCTATATCTTCCTATTCAGTCAGAAAAAGCATCAATTAAGGCATTTCCCACAGAAAGTAAGTCTATGAATATAAGGATTCCACAAGCCGAGCTTTCCCAAAAAGTTGGTTATAATTTTAAGGGTATTTAAATTTTTAATTTATTTTTCAGCATAGAAAATGCTTCCAACTTTATATCTTTTTGGCAGCATTTCTCCCTTTAAAAACTTGTTATATTCTATAGGTATTTCAAATTAGAAACAAAGCTTTTACGATTTCAAAACACAGCTGCTGGGACTATCACCTTGGAGAGTAGAGCACAAATGGTAACCAAAATATAACAAGTAAGACACCTTACTTCTCCAAGGATTTTCTCATGGATTTCCTCGGTGATTATAAAAATATTGATTACGTGCAAACAAAACTGTTTCTGTTTTGTCAACTGCTATCTATAAGCCATTTACTAATACGATGAATTTGAAGTCCTGCTACAAAGTCATGTGATTAGAAAATTAACGGAAAATTCTAAACTGCAGTTTTGCTGCTTTAAACAATTCAATTAATTACCTGCATTGAGCTCTCTTCATCACACATACAGAAACATGAATACTCATATCTGATTACAAGGATCCTATACTTAGAAAAGTTTCTAAAAGACAAGAAAAAAAAAAACTGGGTACTATAATGAAGGAAAACATGATGCTAAGAAATTAAGAACCAGATAGTAACTGATTGGAAAAACAAGAAAAACTTTATAAAAGAGGACTTTGAGTGAGCACTTGAAGAATGTGTAAGATAGCACAGGCAAAAAAATGCTAAGATATAACATTCTAGGAGGAAGAAACAACAGAACTAAGTAGTCATGGAAAATCAGATACATTTGAAGCCAACTATGTGGGACAATTTGTCACCACACAAAATATGAAGGGAAGATTGGGGATATTTTGAAGCATTTTGAATGCCAACACTGAGTATTTTTTGCATAAGTAGGCGACAGGAAAGCTCTGCTGGTGTTAAAGTTGGAAAAACACATTATTGTAGATGTTATAGATGGAAACTGTGGATGAGAAGGAGAAAAATTGGCAGCTTGTAAAACTGACATCACAATTTTCTAAAAATGTGTAAATAAACGATTATCTAAGATAATACCCATGTAAATGCAGATGAGAGAACTACTCTTATCTCTTCTGCATCTCTTCATAATTGAAATATCTCTTTTATCCCTAAAGTTTTCATTCAGAGATTACTGCAATGTTAGGAAAATCATGAAACAGTAAATATCTGAGGTTGTAACATGCATTCTAGAGAAAGATTTTAGTAATATATTATCATTAAAATAACATATGTATATGTGCATACATATCACTTAGTTAAAAATATAATATGAAATCACATGTATGTCTTTATTTTAAATTTTAATAGACTTCATTTCCTAGAGAATTTTCAGGTTTATAAAATAATCACAGAGAGTACAGAGGGTTCTCAAACACAACCCCTCTCTCCCCAACATAACACAGTTTCTCCCATTATTAATATTACTTTACTAGCATGGTACATTTCTTTTTCAATGAATGAATTAACATTAAAATATTTAATTAATTAAAGTTTATAGTTTACATTAGGGTTCACTCTTTGTGTTCTATGGGTTTTGACAAATACATAGTGTCATTATTCACTATTACAGTATTAGACAGAATAGATTCACTGCCTTTATATGTCCCCTGTGCACCCTCTATTCATCCCTCACTTCATCCCCCTGAACTCCTGACAACCAGTGAATTTTTTTTTTTTTAACTGTCTCTGTAGTTTTGTCTTTTCCAGAATGTCTTATAGTTAAAATTTTACCTAGGAGCATAATTGTTGGTAAGCCCATGTTTGGTTAAAAAAACAAACAAAAACAAAAAACAACTGTCACCAGCTGGTGTGAGTGTAAATTAGTTCATCCACTGTGGAAAGCAGTTTTGCAATTTCTCAAAGAACTTAGAACTACCATTCAACCCAGCAATACCATTATTGGGTATATACCCAAAGGAAAATAAATCATTCTACCATAAAGACACATGCGCAGGTATGTTCACTGCAGCACTATTCACAATAGCAAAGACATGGAATCAACCAAAATGTTCATTAGTGATAGACTGGATAAAGAAAATATGTTACATATATACCATGAAATACTATGCAGCCAAAAAAACAATGAGTTCATGTCCTTTGAAGCAATATGGATGAAGCTGGAGGCGATGATCCTAAGCAAACTAACAGGAATAGAAAACCAAATTCGAAGTGTTCTCACTTACAAGTGGGGACTAAACATTGAGTATACATGGATAGAAAGAAGGCAACAACAGACACTGGGGCCTACTTGAGGTTGGAGGGTGAGAGAAGGGTGAGAATCAAAAAACTACTTACTGGACATTATGCATATTACCTGGGTGACAAAATATAATCTGTACACTTTAAATCCCTGTGACATACAATCTACCTGTATAACAACTTGTATGTATACCCCTGAAACTAAAAGTTTAAAAATAATAAATTAAATTAAATTAAATTAAAAAGCTGTCAGAATGTCTTCCAAAGTGGCTTTATTATTTTGCATTCCCACCAGCAGTACATGAGTATTCCTGTTCTTTCACTTTCTCGGCAGCATTTGTGTTGTCAGAGCTTTAGACTTTAGCTATTTTAATAGTTATGTAATCGTTTCTGGTTGTCATATTAATTTGAAGTTCCCTAATTACATATGATAATGAGCTTTGTTTATATGTCTATTTGCCGTCTCATATATCTTTTTTGGTGAGAATTCTGTTTTGATGTTTTGCCTATTGTGTAACTGAGTTGTTTGTTTTCTTATTGTTAAATTGTAAGCAATTTTTCCATATTTAACACACGGAATATATTTTAATTAGATATGTAATTTGCACATTTTTTTCCAATCTGTGGCATGTTCTTTCTTTGTCTTCACAGTGCTTTTACAGAGCAGATGTTTTAATTTTAATGAAGTATGACTTATCTTTTTTTATTGATTATACTTTTGATGTTTTATGAACGAACTGAAATTTCACTTGGATAGGGCACCAGGAGAACTTGCCATGAGTTCTTTTGAATTTTCAGGGGCAGAGACTGGTAATTCTATCCAAAAACCAGTGTGGCTTTCATAAATGGAGGCAGTAATTCACTGAGTAATCACAATCTAATGTTCCTTTGAGATGATAAGGGCCCAAGAAAGGATGTAACTGTTAATTTAAGCCCTGACTAAAAGTACCTTACTTCGTAACAAATTGATTTATCTTTTGTCTGTTATTTTTATTCCTTTACAAGCTTTCCATGTTTTATTCTTTGGGGTGGTTTCCATATCTTATATGAGAATAACTTTTGTATTACATTTTTGAAATACATACAAAGTTCTTTTTCCCCCTTTGAAACCGATGAGTCTACAAATACTTCCACTTCTGCTTCTGAAACCGACCTTGACCTGAAAGTGATCCATTCTCCTTTTAAAAGTCCCCCAGTTTATACCTCCACTTGAAGATTTCTTTGCTCCCGATCCATGTTTCTAATCTGTATGCCTGAAAGAATTATTAGCACATTCCCAAATGCACTGAGCTTTATCATACCTTTGCACAATCCTTTTTATGTTTGTACCTAGGAAGTTCAGTAATACTAGGTAGAAATTATAAAACCAAGCAGATTCATTATCATCAATCTCAAAAAGGCACTCAAACTTACTTAGCAAGGCAACATTTCTACATCAAGCTTGCTTTCCCACTCTTGGTAAAAAACTATTTTTCATTTTTCCCTCAGTCTTAAATTTTCTCTCCCATCCATCCTCATCTCCTTATACACACATTTTCATTTGATGGCCTTGCTAGACGCAGCATTACTAATGTAAAAGTATTAAACATGAGCTTTCTCACCTTCCCATCACAAAATATGTAGGCCTAGCAATATCTCTTCTCCACTTCTCTATCTTCCTTTCTATTAGATTGAAAATAATTCCACACTACCTGTCCTTGGGATCCCATTTATTTTCTCCTACAAAATTATGTTTCTTTACCTCTACCCTCTCTTTCAATGCCACCAATAGATTTCTCTCTATAGAATTATTTACATCAACTAATAAACATGCTTTGGTCTCTTGATTCTCTAAAAATAAAGTCTCTTGATTTCCTAATGACTACATAAATGCCCCATTATTTCCCTGGTTTATATAACTTGATGTCACCAAGCTGTAAACTATCTGAACTGTCTTTATTCACTCTTCAGCATTTTAAAGTTGATTTTCAACCTCTGTCATTCCACTGAAATCACTCCTGTCAACAACCTTCATGTTGTCAAATTCAAAAGATAGTCTTCTGTCCTCCATGCTCAATTTTTCAATAGTCCCTGTTTGCCCTTTAAAAGACTTCTTTTACTTCAGTTACGCTTTTAGGTATTGTCATATTCCTCTGGTCTCTCATGAGCAGGATTTGGCAGCTCTTTGTATTCTATCAGTTTGCCAAATAGATATTTGAGATGACATTACAAGTTCTCTTGTCCTTCTACTTATTTAAAGTGATGTTATCTACACATAATTTTTTAAAGAAAATGATGTTTAACATTTTTTATAATATGTATATGCCTATAGTTCCCTGATATCTCTGAATTTCAATTATGTTCAACTAATCACTTAACATATCTGCCTAGAAATCTCTAAATCTTCTAAAATGTACAACTTCAAAACTGAACTCTCAATTTTTCGCCAGAAATCTCTGAATGTTCACACTTTATTAAACATTATAATTTATTCCATCCTCACATTGTTCAAACCCTGAAAATTGAGCCTAATCCTTAATTATTTCATTTTTCTTACTCTCCACATCAAATTTTCATGGGATATTAAAGCTTTCATCTTCAAAAGATATCTTGAATCTGTCTCGTTCCCTGCCAATCGCCATAGTCCAAATCTCCACTGTCTTTCACCTAGGCTACTGAAGAAGGCTAACTAAAATTTAGGTTTTCTTCAATCCCTGAGCTAAAATAGAAAGCCTGATCTACTGAACATGTAAATTGGATCAGGTCACTTACAAATCTTTACAACTTCCCTTCACAGGCAGGTGAGCTAAATGAGTAAGGAAGCCTATGTGTACACATGGCAAGCCAGGGAGATCCTGTCCAGCCTAGAGAGAGAAGTTGTTAATTGGTTCTGAGCAGATGTTACTCTAAAAAGTATGCAGGTTTAAGTTGCCAAATATAATAAGAGAATACCGAAATGTGTGTGTGTGTTTGTATAATTTTCTGAGTTTTAAATGTTGCCTCCATTAAAAAAAAAAAACCACTATGTATTTAAAACAAAGCATATCTTCAGTCCATATTAGGCTGAATGGCTGCCGATTTACTTTCTTTGCCGCAAATATTTGGTTTCTCTTTATTTCCTTTACTTAATTCTATGCTTTTCTCCTATTTACGCTCTATAATTGAGTTTCACTGAACTCTATTTTGTGAAACAGGTCATCAAGCACTTTCTTTTCGGGCTATTCCTTCCCTGCTGGTGGGACACATATACTCTTCCAATATCCATGGGAGTAGGACCTTCTTAAATTATGTGGGTACACACCTTGAGACATCTTTATTCTCTGTCATAGAATCTTACTATTTTCTTTTTGACTTCTGAGTAGTTTTCTAAATTTGTGATTACATCTGAATGGCTTGAAATCTATTGCACTTGAAGGTAATTTAGCTCATTATATTACTATCACATTTTATTATTTTTAAGTTGATTTCTAGTAAATCATTAATCTAATTTGCAAGTCATTGGACCAAGTAAATATTAACGTCATCAGTAATATTGTACATGCTATTTTGTAATAGCAGGTTTTATTAATAGAGTACTTATTTTGTCAAAAGCTCTGTGATTACTATGAGGCATAAGTTATCTCATGTGATCTTCTCCTCAACCAAATAAGATATACATTATTATTCTCAATTTTAGAACTGAGGAAACTAATTCTTGCAGAAGACAAGATAATTTATTTCAGGGATATAATCTGAATGAAATTTGTTTGACTTTAAAGCATAATACATTATAATATAGTGATTAAAACGTCAGGTTTTGGAGTCTGCAAGTAAAGAGTTCAAATCCCAGTTCCATCAAATTATTAGCCAGATAAACAAACTTCAGTTTTCTCATTTAAAATATAGGGATAAAATAGTAAGTGCTTATAAGATTTTATAAGAAATAAAAAATACTTGGGAAAAAGAAATATTTAATTGCTTATCACTTTGTGGTCTATAAGATATAATCATTAGTCATTAAGACTCAAAGATTTAGTTAATTTTAATAAAATTAGTAAAATAGGTCAAAGTCTGACCAGTCCCCAAATCTTTTGAATTTCTCTTTAGTGTGTTTCTTCAAATACTATTATCTGTATTAAGTTTTGAGAGTGGTTAAAGTTACGTAAACATTTTAGAAAATTACAATTGTGTTTGTGTGGAAACTGTATTATTGTTTTCCACTCCAAGTATAGCAAAATGTAACTTTAAGTTATTCTGAAAAATCCATGGGGAAAATTTATTATAGGTCTATATTCTAAGAACTATTTTTTTTTCTTCATAGGGATATTCTTTAGAGTATCATTTGTGCTTTATACAAATAATATTAATAAGTAAAAATAAAAAATATGTGGTACCTGTAACTATAAACATTAGCATCAATAATTGAAAAATAAAAATTTCCAATTTTCAATAACATTGAAAAAATAGGTATTTGTGAGTTTTCGTGAGATTATTATTTAACATTTTGATAGGCTTTTTGTAATCTTTTATTTGTAAAATATAGAGGACTAAGAAAAACTCAAGTTTATTAAAAAGCATTATTTGATAGTTATGTAAATTAATGGCTGCCACAGTATATTACATAAATTCTCTAGGTTATCTGTTAACTTAATTTTAAATTAATAAAATTAATACTAATTTATGATGGACATCAAACTTCTACTCCAGTTAGAATTACACAATACAAATAAGGTGTTTATAGAACATCTGCTGGAAGATTTTACAGGCATTGCCTCATTTGAAACTCACTATTATATGTGGTAAATATGATTTACATGTTGCAGAAGAAGAAACTCAGGCAAACAGGATAGAACAACTTACCCAATATCAGACAACTAATAAGTAGCAAAATTGGAACTCAAAGTTATGTCTTTAAAATCTAAATCCCATGATTTTTCACTTACTACATGATGAGAAATTAATCATTTAAACTAAAAAAAGTGTTCTAATAGAGTTAATGTATTACTTAACTAATCCCTTTAAAATAATTAAATATTATTAATAATAATACATTGATAAAATGCAGTTTGATGACGCCAAGACTTCTTCTTTATATTATTAGCTATTTTAAACATTTAAATTAAAATAAACCTTGACAAGATAAATAATGAAGTCAATATTTTAAAATATTACCTAAAATCTGATCCGATTCTCTTCCCATTTTCTGGTTCTCCTGGATCTGGGCATAAATTGGAAGCTGTTTTAATACCTCCCTCATTTACTGCAACAGCAGGGGAAAAAAGAAAAAAGAAACAAATATATGTGATTAGAAAGTTGATGATATTAATTTTAACATATACATAAAATGCATTCTTATATTTTGTCACTATAATCACTGTCATTTAAGTATTTGTTCAACTACAATTTTATAAACCAATAAAGTAGGCTAAATCATTTTATGAACTAATAAGAAAATAAATTTGCTGTTCATATTCAATAACTTTTACTAGTCTGCATATTAACACATTAATATTTATCACTTTTTTTTTAGTTTCTATCAAATTGGAAAATCTCTGGAAACACATTCTCAGGGTATCAGTGTTCAGAGCTTTCATTAATCATTGGCAACAAAGAAGTCAACCACCAGTTATGATAGTGTTATTTGGATGCTTATTATTTCTGAAGGTGTAATAAAAAATATGTATGAAAAAAGTTCAGAGTTCTAACACTTCTTATTTGGTATACGATAAAGCAATTTGATCTGCCAGCATTAAAATACAACAGTGGTGCAAATTACTAGGTACTCCTTTAAATTATTACATAATGGTGTAAACCAAAACAATAGCTTTACCCTCAAGCAACTTCCATGAATATGATTTATTTAGCTTTTTTACACATTTCAGCAGTTTCTTCAAAACAGAAAGTCAAAGATGTATTACTATTTTCAGTGAATGCTACCACATTGGATAACTAAATCCCCAAGTTAGATTTTTATCATTCAATCAGATAGTAATGAAATTTTGAGTGATAGTGTTTAATAAATTCAATCTTAAAGTGAATTGGAGGATAAATTCTCTTATTTTACATTTTTATCAATTTACCTGCTCTTTTTAAGAAAAAGCAGTGCCTACGCAGAGATTCCAGAGAGAAAAAAATTCTAAACCATCCAATGCTTGTTATCCTACACTGTGAACTGAAGACACAGGTAGATCTTTCTTAAAAGAATAAAGATGACTACTTCTACCTTTAGATATTCTAATGCAATAAATCTAGGCATCAGTTTTTTGGGAGTTTTTGGTTTTTATTTTAAAGAGTCTTGCTTTGTCATCCATGCTGGCATGCAGCAGCACAATCACAGCTCACTGTAGCTTTGGACTCCTGGATTAAGCCATCCTCTTGCCTTGGTCATCCAAGGTGCCAAAGTGCTGGGGTTGTAGGTGTGAGCCATTTTAAAATTAATACTAACTCTCAAGGTAATTCTAATATAAAGTCAAAATTGAGAACCCCTGGACTGCTGAATATAATTTATTTAATTCAAATTGATTCATCAGATAAGAAGATAGCTATCAGATGCCTGCTCAACAGTTATGGTTGTGGAAAAGTTGTCATTTTCTAAATTAAACATAGGATTTTTCATGTGCTTCCATCACTTTAAAAAAATAATTTTCTTAGTATTACCAATGATGTCCTTCTTGCCAACTGTATTACAGCTCACTAATTCATATCATAGGATATTTGTGCTTTTCTGATTCTCTAACTTGCTATACAATCTCTCTTTACCTTTCTGGGTTTTTTGGCCAGTCTTACTTTTGCTGATTCTACTACAGCAGACAAATTCAAAGGCATCAGTTCGCAACTCTCTATATTTGAATTTCCCTCCTGCCTTGACAGAATGACCTGTTTGCTAATGACTTCTAATCTTTTTGAAGTTCCTTTCTCAATTTTTCAAAGGCCTATTTAATTATCTACCAAAGTTTCCATTGTCATCTAATCTATCTTCTCAAATTCAACCTAATCACTTTGATGCTTTTGTGACTTCATTTTCATCCATCTCCAATACATCTTGAATACCAGAGGAGGACTAAACTTTCTAAAACACAGTTTTTATTACTGCTCAAATCTCCACTTATTCTGGATTTTCTACTGCATCAATTTTATTTTTCACTAGTCACTAACATGCATCCATCACTGAAATTCTGTTGTCTGTTCGCTGTTCTGCAATTTGCTGAACATACTGACTCCACACATTTGTGTTTTCTCCATGTCTCCATGTTTTCCTTTCCCTCCCCTTTAGCTATCAAAGCCCTATCTAATATTCAAGATTTAGCTTAAGTCCCAATTTTTCCAAAAGATAATCACTCATTTTTTCCATGTTATTCTAATTTATCTTTTTAAATAACTTGAAGTATTTCATTTGGACAATTTTTTATTTAATTAAAAATTACCTTAACATATTATGAATTAATAGCTTCATATACCTTTAGTCATCTATAGAAAAAGATTATATATTTGATAAAAATGGAGAAAAAACATACTTATTTTAATATACCTATTTAATATATTTTCAATAAATATGTCCTAGTTGTTTGATTGACAATACCACCTTATATTTGTTGTCAAAGGACTGATCATTTTCTATGAAAAAATATCCTCTTTCCAATCTTTAAAAGGCTTTTGGAAATATTGTAGCATATGTTTATTAAAATGTGAGTTTTTAAATGTGCGGTGGAAATGAGGAAAAGAGGTGGCATGACTTAAGCTTAACTGCTTTTTTGTATTATGACATGTAACACAGATTATAGGGTAATGAACAAGCAGCTTGTGAATACATTATTAGAAAATAAAAATAAGAAAAATCCCATTTTTTAACATTTCACTATCATTTTGTATCAAAATAAAATTTTGTTAAATATTTTATATGAATTTAAATGACAGTTAACACTCACATCATACTATAGGTCCAGAACGATTCTACATACTTTACGTGTGTCACCCCATTTAGTTCTCACAACCATTTTAGGAGTGACTACTATTATTTTACGCCTCCTACAGGTGAGAAAACTGAGTCTTGGCGAGGTTAAGAAATATGTCCAAAGTCATATTGCTAGTTAATGGGAATCTATATTTAAACTCAGGCAGTCTGATTCGAGAAATTCTACTTTTAACCCGGAGCTCTATAGCTGCTCAAAAAGTTTGACAAGGCAGAAAATATATCATTAACTACAATTCAAAACATTTTCCCAAACATTTTACCTTAAAATGCAGAGCATGTGTATAATTTCACCACTTTCACCTAATTAATCCCAGTTCTTATTATTTTAATTGTCAAGTTATTTCTGTCTGCTTGAAAGTGTCATTTAAACCACCGTTTCTGGACATCTGCAAGTGGAAAAACTTTCTAATTTAAAATGTAAGGATAATGAGAGAGCTTCTGCATGGTACGTGTATTTAATGTTCTTTAATTGTAAATATTTAAAAATTGTTTAAATTAAGAAAAAAAGTACAATATTTCATTTCTTTTGATATTTTTATATTTCAGAATTTCCCATAGCTAAGTGGTGCCAAGACAATTAACTGAAGTTAGTATTCATTCAATCATCTCCTTTCATTTCACAATGCCATTGATGCAACTGGACAGATTTATCACTCATACTTATTTTAATTTGCATAGCAACTTGCATCATTTTAAGAATATGAATGTTCTTTAAAAGTTTAATTACATGAATAGTGTGAGTAAGCATGTTTTCTTATGGCTTCTGATTTTATATAGCCCATAATATACCCTAAAGATACAAATAAGTGGACTCTGACTAAAATTCACCTCCACATTACCTCTTCCAGCTGCTTACATTGTCACTTTTCTCAGATTTTTAAAAATTAGATTGAAATATTTATTTCAACTTACAATATCAAGTGCTTTGGATCTTTTTCTGAACTCAAACATCATTGGTATCAACGCTGTGTTGTTATTTTTATACTAAAACACTTCATATTCTACAAAGCGTTTTGTCTTAACTAATTTAGCTTCCCAGTAAAATATTGAATCCTTGAGGGTTGAAAATATATTTTATTCACTATTTTGCCTTCTTAGTCTAGCATAGTGCTGCCATGGAGGAACTGTGGAATGAGTGGATAATATGGATGAATAAAAGTGTGGATTTGAAGAATAGGAAAGGAAACACAACCATTTATGGCAGGTTCACAGTTTCCTCATATTTCCACAATAATATTCTAGAGGAGCCTACTAAAAAATTTGGAAAGACTACTAGTTCATTAATTTTAACATTGTAAAAATATAAAACCTTTTATATTTAATTTAATTTTTTTAAAATCCATAGTTTCTTTTCTTGGTGAAATCAATTTTTGAAAAAGAACAAGGGGTAGATAGGGGCAATTTAGAGTTCAGGTGTAAAAACTGAAAAAAAAAAAATCTGAATCAGCCATTTAAACAACCAAACTCTGCCCATGAACACTATTGGAGCTTCCCGAATCTCTTGTTAATTCATTTCTTATTTAAAATCTAAAGGTGCCATTATGAGACCTTCAAATACACACATACTTTGGCAGTTTGGGTATTCGATGTCCTCTGTGCTTACACTGACTTTGGGCCGTGCCTATCATAGAATTGATCATTTTTTCAAAGAACACAAGCTTTATTTATTTATTTTTTTATTTTAAAGATGAATGTCAGATAAAAACTGTCTTTCTTTTTACTTATTTTGTCCTAGGTTGAATAAATAATGTTAAAGAGATGAATATGTGAATATGTACTTGAAATAGATATATAATAATGATACAAATTAAAACAATATAACTCTACTGCAAACAACCATGAAAGAATATATTTTTGAAATGAGTTATTAAATACTTTAGAAACAAATTATAGTAAAATGAAATTCAAAATAATGTTGGTTTGCTATTTTATAATGATAGTAAATTTGCAAAAAATATTTTGAAGTGAGAATTACTTATCTTCAAAAAATGAAAAAGCAAGAGTACTTACAAATATTTTTATAGAAAATACAATGAATAAATGCAAAACTTATTTTAAAATTATGGAGCAAATTAACATTTTTGCCTCATATTAACTTTTTGCCTGTCTCAAAGCAAATATTTCTTAAATGAGATATTTTTATTAGAATTTTTTTCCCTAGATATACAGCCATGTCTCAATTCCCTTTTTGTTCACCTTCATAACCCATGTACAGGAAAAGTGAAAATAATATATATTTCCACTAAGGCAATATACTAACAGGGATACAGAGTTACATACACCTTACAATGCCTTGATAAATCCTAGATCTCTTAGCACAAATAGCCTGAATTTTCCTGAATATTTGGAAGTCTGAACCATGCAACATGTCAAATAACACAAGTGTAGACAAAATGAGAAGAGGGTAACCCATTCTAATACGTTTTAATTCTACTTAGAATTCAGAAATAAATATACTGGCCACACGAAATATTAGAAAAAGTGTAGTAAACATAATATTTAATTTTGCTAGCATTTAACTTTTATTTCATGATGACCTGAAGAATTTGGTATGTAAGAGTCATCTCACTTGGCAATTTCTTAAATTTATACTTGTTATTATAGAAAATATGTCTTTCTCTCAAAAATGTGTTGAATAATTTATATATGTCATATTGTAGCATTGCTTATTTTCCTTAAAAACTGACAGTATCAATCTTGAAAATGTTTTTAGCCCCCAAAATACATGAAGAAGTATTAATTATACAACCAAACCCTTTGAAATTAGCTGTTTAGTGCTTTTTAAACAGGTAACCCAACCGGATCAACGATTTCCTAGTGATATCTCTTCTGGTTTTGGATTTGTATTCTCAAGTCTAACTGATAAAATGTAAAAATCACATTTGAAAATTATGACACCATCAAATATTTTATAACATAAGACTCCAAGTTTGTTTCTCGATAATTGACATAACTGCTCAATTTTTGTCAATTACTGTTTATATGTACAAGTCAATAATAAACACTTAGGCAAAGTCCTTTTTGATATAGCTATAATAAATGATTTTTGTTAAAGAAATAATTATAAATTTATTTCATGAGGTGATTTGGAACTGAAGAAAAATAAAATTAAAAAATATGCTCTTGTTGAAGAATGAACGGTAACAATATGTATGAAATTTGAAATAACTACTCATATATTAGCAATGTTATTTTGGAAGTCAGGTATTGTGTCATAAATGGCTTGTTTCAAGGTTTCTAATATGCAACAGTATTGTTGACAATTTCCAGCAACTGCTATTAAATTTTACTACAAAAATATGTAGCTCTACTAAAAAAAGTCATGTTTGGTTATGGTAAGTTAAATGAATGTTCTAATTCAGTGATTCTTAATCTGAGATTTTGGGATGAACTTCAGAGGTTACATGAAGCCCTGATTTTGTAAGTAAAATTGTGTACTTCAGGCCATTTTATAAGATTTTCAAAAAGTGAATAGCAATAATTAATCATTTTATAAAATATTTGATTTCATAGGTTTATGTAAATTAGCTCAAATTAAGAATGTTTTCTCTTAAATAAAAATTGCTATTTTAAAAGTAATCTTTCTTAGAAAAACACTTACGTTGAAATTAAGATATAGTCAATCAAGAATTCCTACAAGAAACCGCCAATTTTAGAAATCTTACTCACTTTCGCCTCACCTTCTAGAACTAAACTTGAGTGTCCTCAAGATTTAAGATTAAAAGAATATTTTTACATCTTGAACTATAAAAGAAACTTTATCAAAAATAATCTGAGGCTGGGAGTTTGCCATGTTAATCCATTAACTCAATACACATTTAAATATAAAATATTGAATAATCATCATGCATGTTATACAGATATTAATGCAGTTAATTTGGTAAATACACAAATATTTTGTAAAACACATACAAACAACACAGACACCACAAACTTCACTCTTGCACTAGAGAAAGTAACAAAAAAGAAGTACACTCACAGATAGAAAACTTGTTGCTGTTGTCTTTCCCTGGAAACAATTTAAATCCTCTAGATTTAAAATCTATGGCCTTTTTCACTAGTTAAGAAAACAAACAAAAACATGTATCAGGAAATACAATTTTAAAATGAAATTCAAGTTAACAAATTTTGTTAGCATGGAATTATGCAAGATAAAGAAACCATTTTCTTAAGCCTGATATAGTACCCAGAAGAATTTTTTTTAAGCAATATAATCACTTAGTAGTAAAACACTAAGCAGTGTAAAAGGATTTTAAAAATTCCACAGGGAAAATCCTGCATATACATATTTTTCAAACTGTGTTTTTTTAAACTGTCCAAATTTTTATATAAAAGTGAAATCTCAGCAGTTTATCATAAACCACTTAAATTCATCAACTTTTATGGAATAAATTAAACTAGCAAAGTAAAAATGCTGGAATATTAGAATAGTGGGAAGGATTTAATAGGTTTGTTCTTTAAAATAAATTTCCTAAAAATTTAGCCTATTTGAAATATTAAGACACATTTAAGAATATGACTTAATTAGAAAAATTTAAAACATATTTTAATATTTCTGTCAATCATTTCTATTCATTATCATTGCTTTTGACACTATGTATGAAAGTGAACTACAGTTATTTGGAGCCCATCAAAAATATCTCACTACTATCTTTAGATATAGTAGTTGTACATATTTATGGGATACATAGGATATTTTGATATAAGCATACAATGTGTAATGATCTAATCTGAGTAATTGGTATATTCATCACTGCAAATATCTATTATTTCTTTGTGTTGAAAACATTCCAAATCTTCCAGCTATTTTGAAATATAAGAGACTGTTAAATATAGTTGCCCTATTGTGCTATCAAATGCTAGAATTTGTCTTCTTATCCTTCTATCTTACTGTAATTTTGTCCCCATTGACCAATCACTCCTCATCACCCTTCCCTACCTCAATTATTGTCTTTTACAAAACTTAGTGTAAACAAGAAATATAATTAACCTGCTCAGTTACAGTGTGGAACTCTTTACATATTACTTTTTACTAGGTTTCCTTAAATGTTATGCAATTAGGTTTTCTTCATGTTATAAATTTTTAAAAAAGCAAAAAAGATTTTTGTTAGATGGTTTAAAATTACTGCTTCACTATTTCTGAATGTCATTCTACGCAATTAGTTCAAATCATGGATATTTATTGGTTTATGAAACATTTTAAGGTAATTTTTTCTTGTTAATAACTTCAAAAGTAGGATAGTAGAGAAAGGGCCTGGTGGTTTATGTGAATATAAGATATGAACTATCTATACACATAGAATATATTTTTAAAAAGAGGTATATTATCTTTGGAGTAGGATTTATAAGACTGATTCTTAGTAAACATTAGTTGTGGGATTTTGGACAAGAATCTGCCTTTTTACCTGCTTTATTCTCTTAAATAAGCAGCTAAGACTAGATGGCCTCTCTCTTTATAGTTCTAAGATTCTTCAATTGTGAATCCTTATTTATGGTGAAAAAATGACTACATCCCTCCCAAGTGACGCTTTTTGTTGCGATTCTCTTCTACCCCCAGCCCCACCCCCATGGTAACCTAAAGTTTAATTCTTCTGAAGTGTTCAGCTGCTCTAAATTTAGTTTTGTCACATGTGAATTTTCTGCTGTCTTAAAATACTTTTTAACAAAATTTGCATTTTGTATTTTCTGGCATAATTCTAGATTTTTCTGTTGGAAACATGAATTATAAGTAGGAATCTACCTCTACTTTTCTCTGCATTATAAGATTTGACTTCGTTAAGTGTTACAAATAGATCTGAAGA
This sequence comes from Theropithecus gelada, assembly GCF_003255815.1. NCBI lineage: Eukaryota > Metazoa > Chordata > Mammalia > Primates > Cercopithecidae > Theropithecus > Theropithecus gelada. The sequence goes on from NC_037676.1 coordinate 115,106,761, forward strand.
TTTCATGGTGATTTTAACACAAGTCTGGATTTCAAAAAGAATAAAGAAAACTAAATGAAAAGATTATCAGACCAAAGGAGAAAACGGCAAAAGAATAAAATCCTACAGATCAAAGAGTTCAAAGTTGTAAATAATAAGTTACTAATACTGGGGGGAAGTGGCAGTGTGTGTAGAAGGGGACAGATTAACATGCCTACTTACAAGTACCTCGATTTAATTATTTGGTTGGGTAAGGTTTTTCCTGCTTCTAAAAGCACCTTAGTTTTCTCTTTTATAAGCATCTATATGTCAATTTATCTTGAATAATGATAAATCTATTTTTCTTAAATAAAAACTATAATAATTGTAATACAGATGCAGAAGATGAAAGTTGAGGAGAATATCCATCTTTGGACATGACAAAGTGTGAATTAATAACATAAAATTTAAATTCACAAAAACTATAAAATATATTAAACAGAAAACAAATACTTTAGCTGTTTATATTTTTAATAGAAAGAATAATATATATCTCCTAATGAATAAATTAAAAGGATAAATCACGTATTAGTTATTTAATATTACAATATATGCCATAAAAATATAGCTTTCACCATCCATAAAAGATACATGGCATAAGTCTTGACTTGTCATCAAGTAATGAGTGCTTATGATGACCATATTTAACTTAGAAAATTAACCTGACTTTTTAACCTGATGCATTTCAGTAATAAGCATGTAAAATTTATTATAGAATTAATGTTAAAATAAATAATGGTATTTTATATAGGTTAAGGAAAACGTTTAGACAGTGTGTCGTGTGGCAATTGCCTCCACTTTACGGTAAGCTCCTCAAAAAGGCAGAAAAAATATTTTGCTCATGTCATATTTTTGTTTGATTGATTGTTTTGAGAATGAGTATAGCTCGGTCGCCCAGGCTGGAGTGCAGTGGCGCGATCTCGGCTCACTGGAACCTCCGTCCCCCGGATTCAGGCAGTTCCCCTGCTTCAGCCCCCCGAGTAGCTGGTATTACAGGCGTGTGCCACACCCGGCTAATTTTCGTACTTTTAGTAGAGACGGGATTTCGCCATGTTGGCCAGGCTGGCTGAAACTCCTGTCAGGTGAACCGCCTGCCTTGGCCTCCCAAAGTGCTGGAAAACGGCATGAGCCACCGCGCCGGGTCCTGTTTTTTGTTTGTTTGTTTTTTGAGGAGTCTCGCTCTGTTGCCCAGGCTGGAGTGCAGTGGCATGATATCGGCTCACTGCAACCTCCGCCTCCCTGGTTCAAGCAATTCTCCTGCTACAGGCACAAGTAGTTGGGGTTACAGGCACGCACCACCGTGCCCAGATAATTTTTGTATTTTAGTGGAGACAGGGTTTCACCATGTTGGCCACGCTGGTCTCGAACTCTTGACCTCAAATGATCCACCTGCCTCAGCCTCCCAAAGTGCATGTCATATTTGTATGAGTGCATGAATTAATATATACGATACTGTTAATTCTGAGTCTTTTAACTAAAGGTATTTTGTTGGGAGAATTCCCTTTATTGATCATGAACTACGATGGGAGGAAAGGAGAAAGTAATTTTAAAAAATGAACGCCCAAGATGAAGCATTTTCATTTGCAAATCTCAAGATGAAATACAGGAAAACTATGTATGCTGTAATAATTTTAGAAAGCATTAAATGCAAGATTGATAAGCATATGCACAATTCATTTTCTTTTCTTTCATATGCTAAACAATTTTCAATCATTTTAAAAAATTTTCATTACATTTTCGGTTTGACTTTTTTGCTTAGTGTAATAGAAATATTTTACAATACAGGAAAGGCCTGGCAGGGAAGAATATTAGGCCAGCAATCAAATCCCTCTTTATTTAGTTGTAAGCCCTGGACTCTAGCAAAACCACTTTGTTTTGTAACCTATATTAGTTTCAAGTCATGTAGTGGATTATCACTGTGGCGTCTTCCAGGTTGTTTGTTGTCTTCAAGATCAATATAAATTCAAAATTGCATTTAAAAACTTACGAAAAGAAAATGATATTGATTGAGTCTTACTTAAACCTCATCTAATTTTCATGTTAATCAGCTAAAGTCATTATTTGAAAAGATTTAAATTAAAATGTCTACTATAAAAATTAACCATATATTCACACATATAAATCATAGCTGGATTTTGTTTCCAATACCAACTTTTATGGTGTAACAGGCATTTGTCTTTATGTTTTATGTTACAAAAACTTTCTAAGTGTAACTTGAGAACATGTGGTATTGGTGGGATAAGACAGATTGGAAAGTAGTATATGTAGTGTTGGTATTGGCCTTTAATGTTAGGAAATTGATCATATTAAATAGATGTAGTAGAAGGAAATTTAAGTATCAGTTGGAGATTTGGAAAAGGTAACCTTTAATTGGTCCTTTTATCACTGAGCTTCTATAACTTAAAGTCATAAAACATTTCCTGGCTTGAAGTTCCTTTAAAAATTGAATCCCTCATTACATAATTTCAAAAGTTACATAGCTGAAATATATTATTCTATTTCCTTGCTATGCATATATAGTGAAAATATGTGATATGCAGAACATTTATCTTTGAAAAAGAAGAAACAGACATGTTTAGTATTAGTTAGCAGAACATTGTTTTAATTAGCAATAATTTGCTTTCATGTTTGCATGAGGCTCTCACAGAAGACAGTGGCATTTATTAAATGCTTTCAGAACATTCTGAAGCCCTCCTCATTTTCCACTTAGATTATATTCTAATACAATAATGAAGGTAAAATGAATGGAATACTCTAACCTTGTATTTATTTTATTTTTCCAAACTTGTAGTATTTATTTTAACAATAAAGTATCTTGGAAGTGTCAGTAGCTGTATTATAAATCTATAATTCAATCATATCGTAATTCTTTTAAAAAGGAAAATAATTTCTTATGAACAAGTAAGTCACTAGTAGCTTGTTAATGTTTTTGTTTATTTTTGCTTCATTTTAACCTTTCTTTTCAAATGTACAATAATGCCTTTCTCTTCTTCTTTTGTACTGTGTTTGATGATACCTAGATGTGCGTTTCCCACTTTTTATTTTGAATTTATTAATTATAATCTTATCTTTCACTTTATAGTAAACTAATAAACTATACTACTAATAAAATAATTTCCTTTTAATGTTTTGGATATTGAAAATAACTAACATGTCTCATGTGTGTGTATTTGATTTTGAGAAAGTGGCACATATCGGCCGGGCGCGGTGGCTCAAGCCTGTAATCCCAGCACTTTGGGAGGCCGAGACGGGCGGATCACGAGGTCAGGAGTTCGAGACCATCCTGGCTAACACGGTGAAACCCCGTCTCTACTAAAAAATACGAAAAACTAGCCGGGCGAGGTGGCAGGCACCTGTAGTCCCGGCTACTCGGGAGGCTGAGGCAGGAGAATGGCGTAAAAACCCGGGAGGCGGAGCTTGCAGTGAGCTGAGATCCTGCCACTGCACTCCAGCCTGGGCGACACAGCGAGACTCCGTCTCAAAAAAAAAAAAAAAAAAAAAAAAAAAAAAGAAAGTGGCACATATCACTATTGACAGTACATTTATTTACATGAGTACTAAGACTAATCAGTCACTGACTAGGAAGTTAAAGTAATGTCAACACACAGTGTGCTATTTTTGGCATTTCGCTTACTGGATTAGGAGTTAGCAGACCTATGTTCCGAGTCTATAAGACATGGGACATGTTGACTAACTTTGCTATTCAGTTCTAAGAGATGTACTTCTTAGCTATTTAGGAGTAGAATTTGGGCGAGAAGAAAGAAAGACTAATGTAATCAGAATTATCAGTTCTATTTCAGAGATTTAAATGTGTAGGGGAGTTATAAAATTATTTAACTGTATAAAGATGACTTTTTTGTTGTTGATTTATAAGTAAATAGTGGCTCTATGTTATATATCAACAAGTACAAAAATTTCACTTTCTTTTTCTACATCCTGTACTAGCTTAACAAAACACTTTTCAGAACATACTTATCACAGAGACTGCTAATGATGACTTCTTTGATGTAATCCTTAGACAAAGAAAAATCAAGAAACTATACTGCTGCTAGACTGAAAACTAAACAATACTCCTGCAGTATCTCCTTTAACATCTTTCATATAAGGTTTACTACTGTATTAATAATACAAACTTCTGAGAAAGTAATATGACTTATAAATGTTTCTGTAGCATAATTTTTAAAAAAGTAACTAGAGGTATCCTGCAACAATTAGATAAGGTTTCTGGGTCACATAGGAAGAAGATATAATAGAAAACTCAGTGGCATAATATTAAGTAGCTCATAAATCTTTGTGAAAAATATTTTATTTCAAAATATGTTAGAAATAAATGAAGATAAACTTTGTATAACGAAAAGCAATGGCTATAATTTGATGAGAAATGTAGTAGCACAACTAAGTATTTTAAAAAGCACACAAAAAATAAAAATTAAAAAAAAAGTTCTTAAAGCACAGAAAAATTGATTGGTAGAGATAAACATACTAGGGATACACAAGATTTAAAATATTTTTAAATTCATAAATTATGGAATTGAACTAGTTAAGTTTATTAGGAAATAGTATATATTCATTTTTATATTTATTTAAAATCGTAATATACTCTCCATTTATAAAACCGTTAGAGATAAATAATATGGTTCAGAAAAGCCAATACATTTTTTTAAATCTTAAATTCCTAATTATGCCACAATGCTCATTTGTACATATCACTTACTCTTTCATGTATGATGTGTAAATATAAAATGTATGTGATGCTCAATTTTTAGGGTAAAGAAAATATATGATCATAATTTTACTATTGTGCTTAAATTAGATAATAAATTTAGAAATCAACATGTAGCAAGAATCTTTAATGTCAGTTATTTGTACTACCATTATTTACCATTCATAATATTAAGGTCTAGTCAGTCTCAGAAGCCATTCTGATTCATGATGCAATATACCAAAAATTTTTCAACTATTTTGTGTTATGTCTTTTTCACTACGTAGGGATGATATACAAAATAAATTATCTATGTTCTCTGAATTTCTAACTTAAATTTTACTTTTCCATTCAAAGTTAGAAACCTCTCCAAAACTTGGATCAAAATGGAAAATTTAGTAGAAATGTATAAAACCATATAAATACAATCATATTGATTATATGAATATTTATTCAACATATTTCAAGATTCTCCACTAACAAGACCATTTTCTATTTTGCAAAAGAAGATCCTGAAGCTACAAGGTCTCAGTGTTGAAATGAGGTTGACCTAGTTTCCAAATCGTTGGAATCTTATTTTTCAATCATTTTAGGCTAAGAAATAAGTGTAAATTTTTCACTTGGAAAACCAAACAGAGTGGTGAGTATGGAGAGGAGACATTGTGTTTTAATAAAACCAATTTGTTAATTTTCATAGGAATTAAGGATTGGATAAAGTTATTAATTCTTAGGAGACTGTGAACAGACTACATAGCTGGCTAAAAAATCATGTAACTAATCATTGTATAAAGACTCTAAAATTTGTATATGGGCTTTCTTTCTTCCTAGAAATGGAACAAATTCAGGAAACCATAACACTTATGCAGATAACAGCAGATGCACCCGCAATGCTTGGCGTAACAGGTCTTACAGTTATGGTATGCTGTAAAATGTCAGGATTATATGAAAAATGTGGAATTTTTTATATTCTCTTTAGGGATTTTTATAATTGGCAAAATAAAAGTCACCATATGGGAAGAGTTACCATTGGTATAGTTCACAGATACTTTTAACACTTTAAAACTGTCTGCCCTTAATTTAATTGTTTTTAATCTTTATTTTCTGACAGCTTCAAATTAAGTTTTTAAATTGTTTTTGGTTGTACAGTTAGTATCCACTAATTTATGCACTTTCTTGGGACTTTTTTATTTGATATATTATGTTCTCTAGAATACAAGTGATTTTCTGTTTTGTTTTGTTTCTAATTTGTATTTTCATTTCAAAAGTTAATTTTATCATAGATAATTTGATTATAAATCGTAACCCGAAAAATGATAACATTAATATTTTCTTACTCATGGTAAAATATTATTACATTAAATATTTGTTTTGCGCTTAACGTAAGAAATCACTTATGTATACTATAATGCCTTCTAAAATTAGATTAATTAAGAAAGAAGCAACTTTTTGAAAAACAGCAGTCAAAGTTAATGACTTTCTTCAGACTATGGACAGTGGCATATATTCTTCCACTATGAATTTCATTAGTGCATTGAATGATTTTATAAATTTACGAAAAAAATTACATTAAAAAAAGAAGAAAATGAATTGCTTTAATAAATAACAACAGTCCGTCATCCCTGTGATTTCAGGTCATTATATTTTACTAAAGTTCACTAGAAATATTAATCAGTGCCTAGATTCTGTTTAAAATAAACATAGATGGGTTCTGATGGTTGTATCTAATGCAGTGTTTTATCGCTAATTTCATGGCTATTCAAAACGCCAACACACTCATCATACCCATCTATATTTTATATTTGCCTTTCCAGGTCCATTCTCCCTATTCTCCTTGTTCTCTGCCCAGAAGTTTGATCTGAATGGCTACATCCTTGCTACACAAATTGTGGCATTGCATTAGAAGCATTGGCGTCACCTGGGAGCTTGTTAGAAAAGCAGAATATAGCGCACCACTGAGAACTACTGAATTAGAATCTGCAGTTTAACAAGATCCCCAGGTGATTCTTCTTAACATTTAAACTTTTGAAGCACTAGACTCTATCAACAGACTCCTTTAACCTCTGGGGGATTCCAGCAGGAGGATGAAGGGAGGGAGGAAAGTAAGATCAGAATTTTTATTCCACAGGATTCCTTGCCATTGCAATTATTGGAGTTTGTTAGGACTCCTAATTAAAGGGCATTTGTCCTTTCATGCCAGGCTGCAATAAGTGACTTTGTCCAACATCTCACTCTCTTTATCCCAACAAGTTGGGAATCATGACAGCCCAGCTACCGCTACTATAGGTTACAACATGGTTCCTTGTGGTTTCTTTACATTGACTCATTTGGAAATAATCCTTTGTAAGTAAAACTTCCTCAAATTAGGCAACATTCTATTGTTTCTAAATGTACTCTGATGAATACACCACTGGTACATGGAAATTATTAGAGATGTAATTGAAATCTACATCTCAGATACTGCATTCAACATCATCTCTTAATTTATGACCACCATTGTACTTCAAAGGATAATATCTAGGTAGAATTACTGTTGGCTGTTGCTCATCATCCTACCATTGGTTGCTCAGTTTTTTCTTAGAAAATGTTTTGAAAATCTAGACAACACAACTGTGCTGTTTTCTAGCAATTATGTCTGTAAGAGACATAGAGATTCACAAATATAGAGTAGATAAACAGAAATTTAAATGAGTTGGCTGTATTGAAATTGAAGAGTAATTTTATTAAAAGTAAAACTGTCAAGAAAAAATATGGAGTTAATAGAAATCTGAGATGAGTTGAATGTTACACTTTACTTTTGTATAACTTATACATGAGAGCAATATGAATAGTGTTAAATCAAACTGTATATACTTGTATCCAGTATTCCATATCAATATTTCATTAAACTATGTATTCTTTTTTCCTAAGGAAATGAGCTACCTAAGACATTTAAAACTCTGTGCTAATCTTTTTTAAATAAATTTGTTCACATTTATCTTTACCTTACAGGATTTTTATATAGCCAGAGTATATTTTCTTCCTGCAAATGATCCAGAAAGGGGCAATATCACTTACTGGCTATGCATCTAAAGCATTAGGCACTCTATGTGTACTGTCTTATTGAAGTCACAAAATATCCATGTAAAATTATTGCCTCTTTTAAAAGATGTGGAAACAGAGAAGAGCTAAATTAATTGCCCAAGGTTATCAATATGTTAATAAATATGGTCATTCATTTGACTCTAAAACTTCAATACTATCATCTATACCACCTGACTATAGATAACATAATTCCATATATTCAATCATAACTCTCTCAAGTATGTGTCTCAGAAAACCGTAAATAGATGCAATTAGTGTACCTTATCCTAATTTATTCATTTTAATATAAAATTTTAAGTAATTGACAATATTTGACCCTAAATATGTTTACCTTAATAAGGCATAAAAGCTTTATTAACTGGATTTAATATTGAATGAAGACATCACTTATCTGATGATAGTGCCAAGTATAACCCCATGGCCTGAAGCCTCATAATACTTTGTTTTAAAGGTGTGAACAGATGAATTTAAAGGTGTAGCAAAAGCCAACTGCTTTTCAAATCAGTTGAAATTCAAATCATCATCTAGTCCTTTTAGTAAAATCATCTTTGGCTGCATTCGTTTCTAAAGGGAAAGTTCAGAAGAGTTGATGAGGCTTTTTTTTCCTCCCTTAATATAAGCCTCCTCAATGAAAAATTTCTAACATCTCTGGGCTCTGGATAAAATTAATCTATAAATTTCTGTCACTTTAGTTTCATTTGCTATTATGAGAAAATACCATTGGAAGAATAATTTAAATAAAGAAATATCAAGCATTAACAGTAAAAAGCAATAGTCCATGCTTTAGAATACAAATGATGTAATTGTGAAGAGAAAAATATCCTATGCAATGCACCCTAAACCTAACACCATGCTGTTTGCCATATATGAAGGTTCTGCTCTTCCTAAAATTGTAAAGATTAGTTGTGTGGTTTCACTCTGTGCACAGCAGGGTAACCATATGCTCTAGAAAACTACATGCAAGGAAAGCAGCTTGTTGCAAAAGTGGGTGAAAATGCCCTGAAATAATTCTGAACAAGATAAAAATGTCTCTACATAGGACCATTTCTTCATATTCCAAAAGGCAGAGGAGTCTGCTTTGGCATCAGCTTTGAGCACAAATAGAAAGTCTAGCCCCTTCAAAATATTTTAACAAAGAAAAAGATTTAAAAGTCACATACGTCACATTCACTGTGACCATCTCATTCACAGGTAAAACAAGCTCTGGTAACCATTTGGGGAAATCAGCTACACGCAAAACTGTTTCATCTCTGATCTTTAAAGTTAAGCTTTCCCTTTTGATCAATTCAGTACATATTATTATCTTTCCTTATTTGCTCATTCTATTAAAAATGAGAAATCGTGTGTTAATATGATAATAAGCTGACAAGATATCTGATCAATGGTTACAGGTGAACAAAACAAAGTGGTTGAAAATCGGAAAAAAAAAAAAAAAAAAAAAAAAAAAAAAGGTTTCCTTAAAGTACTACTCAAAGGAAATAAGAACATTGAGATCAGAAATTCTTAAAATCTTTACATAGGACTAACTCAAAAGCATGGCTTGAAGGGTAGCATTGGATAAAAATGTTAAAATGGTTACTTGCAGATTTGCCATTTGTGAATAAAATAAACTTTCATTGTTTAATATTGTCATTCAAGTCCTCAGACATTCTGAGTACTTTTATCTAATACATTTTAAAAGTGCATAAACCTGTTAACAAGTAAATTCTAACATTTTATTTTTTCTCTTCTTTCTTCTTAAAGACAACTTATTTAACAAAACGTAAAATAATTAAAAATATAAAAATGTATTCACTGTTATGAATGACATTGCTTTGACAATTTCAAAAATGTGATGAAATAAGGTAATGGATAGAAAATAAGGATGCTATTCAATAAATATGTATTTAAATCATAAACTGGTACATTTCTGAACATGAATTATTAAATAGCCATAGTTATAAACATTGAACACAACTTTCCATTAAGTAACATAGTTAGGGAAAAGTCAAGAGAACAATGGAAAAAGTAAACAAAAAGTATGGCAAGATATTGATAAAGCATACAATGATCAATATTTATATGTAATTCTTCACCCCAAATGTTGATATTCCCCTATTTTATGCATTCACTTTACCAATGTCAAAGTTCTCACATCCAAAATAAATAAATAAAATGAATAAAATTAAGTAATTCTATAAGAATTCTATAAAACCAGATAATTTTTTTAAAGTTATAAATTCTAGAGTCTATTATTAGTTATGCTTTAAAGATGCTATTAAAATAAGTACATTAGTTAGTCTTATAAATAAAGACCAGGGAATTCAAGCAGACAAATATAATTTCACCATATATATAAAATAAGAAAACAATGCTTAAAGATTAACTCCTGAGAATTTCTGATTCGGCAATCAACTTTTGCATACTTTTCTTTTTTTTCTCTTTATTTTATTTTCTTCTTTTTTAAAATTTATTTATTTATTTATTTATTTTTTACTGTTTTACCTCCATCTATTAACCTTTCAGGGATTTGAAACATGGTAAGTAAAGAGAAACTAAACCCTGATGTTTTTTTCTCTTGTTATTTGATACATTGAAAAACAACCATTTTAAAGTATTGAATTTAGGGTAAAATTTAAAATTTAGAGCTAAAATTTGACTTGGTATTGATTTTCTTATTCATCTATTCCTTTATTGATCTTTCCAGTAAAACCATAATGAATGTCAATAGCTCAGCCATTCTTAAAGGTTGCCAAAACTAATTATTGTCATTAATATTGATTCAGAAAATCCATCTGCCTTAAAATATCCCTTCCAGTCATAAATTTCCCACCATTTGAGTCACTCTTATGGAATTAAAGTTTAGCTTTTACTATATTATCCGAGATAGCCTGTCAACATTGTTTTTATCCTAGTGGAAAACAAAAATCCTATGAGGAATAGACAGTGTTGGGACTGTGTGATAAATGTTGTTCTCTCTCCATGATGATCATCTTCGTCTAAGTTCTTGCTACTTAATGTGTGAGCAAACCTAGAGATCTGTTAGAAATGCGAAATCTCAGCTCCAACTCCAATTCCGTCAAGTCACAACCTGCATTTGAACAAGACTACTAGATGATTCATGTCCACAATGAAATTTGAGAAGCATACTATAAGACCTATATTCCACATAACTATCAACTGTTACTTGCATTTCTGTATATCTTACTGTTTTGTCTGATTGCACCTATTCACTTGAAATTTCTTCTTTAAATTCATGCTAAAGTGACTCCTTTAAAAATTACATTTGGTAATACATGTTCCCTGCTAAAGTCCACCAATGGTTTAGATAAAAATAAAGCTCATTTTTAAGGCCTAAAAGTCAAACGGTGTTTTTCCTACCTATATTTCCCACCTCATCTACCTTACTCTCCTCCTGGCGCATTGAGTACCAGAATTAGTGGGTTTTCTTTTTCTCAAGTTACAACTCAAGCTCTTTATAACTAACTGTTTTCTTTTCCTGGTGTGCTTTCTTCTCTGAGAAACTGCAAAGCATAACTCCAAGAGCGTCTCTGTCTCCTTTCTGTTATTTAAGTCTCAGTTTAAATTTTAACTCCCCAAAGAGGCCTTTCCTTACCATCCAAACTAAGGTAGGAATCCATCTATCTTACCATCAGACAATTATTTACTTGTCTATTGTCTTTTTCTTCCTCACTTGAATATAAGTTCAATAAAGCAGGGTCTACTAAGTTTTGTTCAATACTGTATACCCAGCAATTGGAAGACAGCTTGGCACTCAGTGGATATTTTGAGAAAGAAAAAAAATTAAAAGAAAAGAATATGGAACAGAAAAATGTGAAAAGAAATAAAGAGAAAAAAGAAAAACAGAAAGAAAAAAGAAAGAATATAGAAAAATGAGTGAATAAATAAATAGTAGAATGTGGTGGTGAAGAGAGTAAGAATAGCACTGTCATCTGTTGTTAGAAATAACACTGCTTAAAAGAACAGCTAGGACTGGACCTCCAAATAAAGAAGCTTTCAAACTTAAGGCACAAATGTGGGCATTGGGCCCAGGAAAAAAAAAAAAAAAATGTACATGTGGCTGATTTCACATTTAATGAGATAAGTACATTGCTAATCTCTAAATTCCTTGATGGTAGCATTGGCCACTTCTGTGTTTGTTTTCACATTGGCTATAAATAATCATTAAAATAAGTACATGTCAGCTCAACACCAGTAGGGAATATAAAGTGATGGCAAATACATTAATTAATACATAATATCTCTCTATAGAGTCATAGACTTTTAGGATTAAAAGGGACAGTAACAATCATATTATTAAGATACTCTTTGATGCTTTAGTCATTTTTAAATACCCACTTTGTCCATTACAATCTATGCTTGAATGACTTTGGGAATTCACTGCTTCCAGTAGAACACAATTTATATTTGAAAAAAAAAAAAAAAACCTGAATGTTAGATCAGTCTTCTTTATAATAAACTGCTTTGCACTGTCTTATGGTTCCATACACTAAATTTTACAACCTATGCCAGAGGACAGATTTAATCTCTCTTACACAGAACAACATATCAAGCATTTGAAGCCAGTTTTACCTCATCCTTCCTCACGTGCCATACTTGTTTTGTGGTAATTCTTTCTCTTATAATTGACCTATAATTTTTCTCTATAATCTAATCTCCAAACTTTTCCTTTGGGAATAGAGACTATACAACATACTTTTGAATTCATCACATGCTTAGTGAAAGATAAGATGTACAATAAAACCCTGATAACTGATTACTTGCTGAGCATACATTAGTATCCATAAAAATATATTTACATGACTACTCATAAACTAACTCCCTCATTGTTATAATGCTTATTAAGATTTTAAAAACAACATGTTTTAGATTTAGAAATTTATACTTTATAAAAGTCTTAATAGAATATTTGAAAATAGTGTAAGTTTCTTGCAAACACTTGAAAACACTTAAAATATATTTTATGCATAATAATATAGCCTATTAGTGATGAGCACGTAATAGGCACCTAAAAATTGCTGCTTTCACACAATGCAGTTTTTGAGGTAGAAGAGTGTTACACCAGTTATTGAATCAAATTTGTTACATAGTAATCTTAACTTCTGACATAAACTGGCAATTTAATGTGAATATTAAATGTGTATAATCGTTTGCTGTTTTCTTATTTTTGTTGAGCCTTATAAATATTCAGATGAGCTTACTTGAAAACAATATAAATTATAGTAATAATAAAAAATTGCTGCTTCTTTGGATTAAAAGTGGTCACCTAAAATAAATGTTTTATGCTGAATTAACTGTTCTTACCTTAAACTTAAGAATAATAAATAATGTACTTATTTAAAAACTGTTAGAGTTTCTTTTAGGCTCTAGTTTTGGAGGAGAAAAGTCTATATCATATTCAATCTCAATTCAACATAATTTCATGTAACTTTATTAACCAAAGTAATATTCCACTGATATGGTCATTAGCATTAAATGTACTGTGGCATAACTGAGTATACTATGTCAAAACAAACAGTAGTAATGGCTATAAAAGCCCCATAACACACATTTAATTCTGTAAGATATTGTAGTTATCTAAGTTAAATTCCCATTGGGAAGTCCAATAAAAATAATTAATAATTATTATATGTGTATATGAAAACATTCCCAGAAGAATATATCCAAATTTTGTACTTAAAAACAGCAACTATCAAGACTGTTCTTTAACAGCTGACAGAACTTGTCCACATATTGAAAAAATAATAGTAGAAATATAATTCTACTAAAGTCTCCAAGAAAAGCAATGCTAAAGTAAAATAGAGTGGATTAAACACATCTTAATTATTATTTAACATAATAAAATATGACAAATAACTCCTTGAGACAAGATACCCAATTGTGCTTATAATCTATGTTATTTCAACTTTAACATCACTTAGTGAAAGACCACATATCAGACACTAAATGAATCTTGAATGAATCAATACTAGTCTAGGACTATCAATACTAGTCTAAGACTGGATTTTTATACGGTCTCTGCCAGGCCATAATTTTCTCTACAAAATAATGATATTGTACTAGATGATCTGTAAGTTCCCATCTAATTCTAAAATAGATAATTCTGGAAACACAGGAAAATTTACTTATCATTTCTAAAATCATATCATTACATAGGTTTTGCTATTTTCAAGTCAACGTTAGGTAAATTCCTTAAGTTTATAAAATCAAGCTTTAGAGTTTAGGGATTATTGAAAAAGATTTTTAAGTTAAATATTAAATGATATCAAAAGAGATCTTACAGCTAAGGCAGCAAATTATTCTGATGAATTTACAAATGTCACTAGATATATGTTATCTAATTTTAAACATCTGGATATTTTGTAAATAAAAAGTCAATTATTTTTAAGCTTACTTATCTTAATGTGTATCTTCCTTCAAATGTAAACAATTTATTTATTTTTGTTACAGGCTATTCTGCCTAAATACCCACTCAAACCATTTTCAATGAGTCTTAGTAACATAAATATAATCTACTAGTTTCAAATATTTATTCATTTTTCTTCCTTTTTTTTTTTTTTTTTTTGAGATGGAGTCTCGCTCTGTCGCCCAGGCTGAAGTGCAGTGGCCGGATCTCGGCTCAGTGGAAGCTCTGCCTCCCGGGTTCACTCCATTATCCTGCCTCAGCCTCCCGAGTAGCTGAGACTACAGGCGCCCGCCACCACACCTAGCTAATTTTTTTGTATTTTTATTAGAGATGGGGTTTCACCGTGTTAGCCAGGGTGGTCTCGATCTCCTGACCTCGTGATCCACCCACCCTGGCCTCCCAAAGTGTTGAGATTACAGGCGTGAGCCACCACGCCTGGCCTCATCTTTCAATAATTAGTTCAAATATTCTCTGAGCAGCGCTCTTTGATTCATATTTAGAGGTTGTTAGTCCCTCTACTGTAATTCAGTAACATTCTAAAAGTGCTGCTATGCAAGTGTTTCTCATAATAAATTTGTGATTATTCTTTTTATTTAAAGTTATGTAGACTGTTCTATGGCATAGATTGTATTGTTCATTCTCATATACCTGCTATCCAGTACAATGTCATGCACATCACAAGAGTCAATACGTATTTTGTGAATAAAATTAAAATAACAACCATCCTATGATGCAGGTGTTCTTAGCTAGAGTTGTGACTTTGGGAATTGAACTTACTGCTCAAGATCATAAAGCTAACAAGGAGCAAAGTATAGTCTCAGCCTAGTTCTTTGACCAAAACTCAAAGTTGATAGTAAGCATTTTTTTTTTAATCTTTCCATTGGGAGAAAATACCTAAGACTTTAAGGCACTTCCGATCATTACTATGTTTAATGCTTATAATAACCCTGATGTAATATTATGATACTACAAAAACTACTTTGCAAATATAAAAATTGAGCTATAATTGTTCATTTGACCTGAACAAACTCTCACACATAGTAGTTGGCAAAGGTGGACTAAAATTCAGTCAATAAATATTAAATTCTCATTTTGAGGACTATTGGACACATATACAGCAAAGTGTGGTGTGGTGTTAATATGCATTTTTAAGTGATCTAAACCAACATTATTTATTTTCTTTCTCTTTTGCTTCTTTTTATCTCAATGTACAAAGAATCTTCAAATGGAGGAGACTGGAAATAATTTTCTGTTACTGAGAAAAAGTAGAACCTTAAAAAATTAAGATAATTTAAATTATTGATGTTTTAACTATAATACAATAGGAAAATTAATTGGAATGGTACCCTATAAAGAACTGAAAATACATTTGAGAAATATTTCAAGTTTTTCCAGATTATTCATTAATTTTACAGTTGTTATTTAAATAAAATAGTTACAGTGATTGACTCTATACACATGAAGTACAAAATACTGTGTCTAATCCATGTTTTCTATGTGTTTATAATAATATTGATGTCAATTATTAATATACGCCCCAGTGTATAAAAATAGATAAATTGGGAACCATTAATGATCAAAAGACATTTTAAAACTGAAAGTTTAACTGTAATGTGAATTAAAAAATTAAAAATATTAAATTATTATGTACTGCAAAATAGCATGAACTTGCAGACATCGAATGGACCTATGCTATAGTAATCTCTTATATTTCTGTTTTACACTGTAATTAACTTTAGCAAAATAATATCCATTAGAATATTTTTCATAGGACATTTTTGACTTTATAATTTTCTAATGGTTAATTATAAAATTATTTTGATCTTATAATTGTTCAGGGGCTATAAGCAAAGCCTTTATATCCAGTTCCATTTTGTGAATTTTGAACTACTAATACAATAAAAGCAATATATTATTATGGATTAATGACGATATTGTTGCCTTTATTTTTAAAAAACTGGCATAACTGTGACAAAATGTAGTTACCTTTAACACTGAAATATGTAGAGATTTCATTATTTTGAAGAAGGTAATTTCAAGCCTTTAATTTAAGTGAATTTTCTAGCAAGTGAAATTGTAAATACTTATTCATTAGTTTGACAACTATTTTTTAAAAATATCTATTGGTCAGAAACTGTACTAAGTACTGAAAATGCAGCATGAATAAAACACATCCATTCCTTGTTCTCAGACAGTTTAAATATTACAGGAAAAGTTATAGGGCTGATGATTACAAATGCCTTTTATAACAATGGCAAGTTATAAGAAGAATACCTAACCTTCCTAGAGGTAACAATTTAAGCTAAATCTTGGAAAGGAAATTAGAATTATGTGGTTAAAAGGAACAAGGATTAGCTTCTCAGAGTACCTTTAGGGAGAAAAGAATACAGTGTTTGACTAATTAAAATAAATTGTGTTTTGCAAAATAATAGAGTGATTGTGAGAGTTACATGAGATGAATTTGGAAATATGGAAAAAACCCAGATCATGTAGTTTTCTGTGGGTCCTCACCAAGTCTCTACTTTACTCTTAAAGGCATTGAGAAATCACTGAAAGCTTTAAAAGAGTCGAGTTAGATGACTGGATTTTTATTTATAAAAGTTCATTTTAACTACATTGTGGATAATAGATTAGAAGAGTACAATTTTTTTTTTCTGAAATATCTAAAAAAAATAGTTTTGGGTTGTTTACCAACTTATTGAAAAAGTAACTTAAAAGGCTCACTCTCTGCATACACACTATAACTTCTTTAGTACTTTGATCAGAATTCATTTTACAAAATCTATCTTGTACAACTAGAATGGGTTTCTCTATGTCCTCGACTCTATTGCAGTGTCCTGCAGGAACGGGTCATGCATTATTTATCTTTATTTCCTCTAGAACAGAATCTGGTACTGAGTAAAGATTTTAGTCATTGTGTCTGAGCCAAAATTATTATTTTCAAAATAATACTGGCTTGATGTCAGCCATTTCCAGTTTAGAAATTTGGACCTGCTGGTAATCAAGTCTTAGAAGATAGTTTCATAACTAAGGGCATAGCTATATTTTGAGAACTTTAGTAAACCCTAAGCAATAGAATAATAGGTTTCCTCTACTGTTAACACTGATATTTTTGCCCATAATACTAAGAGATTGTGTCTAGAGTGTAATAGATAAGTAGCAAACCAAAATCACTGAAATAGTAGTGAGAAGAAGAAACAGAAGAACCAATTTGAATTAAAAGAGATAGGTGATAAAAGTGTAACAATTTAAGTCACTGTCAACAATGATGAATACATTAAAAATGTGTTCCATATAATGTTTTACATCTAATTTTAAAAATAAATGAGGAATACATTTCCAAAGTACATGGCACCACTGAATGCATATTAAATTCAAAATCACCATTTTGTAAAGAATATGGGGAAAGGTAAAACAGGTATCAATCTCTCAAACAGCGCTAGGAGCTTATGATAACAACGGGGAAAGTTTGAGCACTGATTTGGAATCTACCCAAGAACTACTCTTGATGCTTAATTAAAATTTACTTGAAGAAACTTAAAAATTTTATATGGAACCATTTTAAAATTATTTAATTTAATTTAATAGTTGACTATCACCTTTTCTAGTTTCAGTCTGAATTATTTTTCCAAGTTATATAAAATTTTAATTTTTAACCACAAAGTGTCTCACACCACTTGATGGCAAACTTTGGCTAAAGCAGAAATAGTATTATTAGTTGGTTTTACGATAAACTTATGTCAGAAATTATCCTCCTTCTATATGATGGGTAATAATAATTTCCAGGTAGCCTACCAATATTAGCTCGTGAAGTTTTCCAAAGAGAATGAAAAAATAGTTTTTAACATTTTAATATAATTTTACCTACTTAAATTTTCTAGTAATAAGACAAAAACTGTTTACTTGATTGTGCAAATCAAAATTTTACCACGGTCCCTATATTCTTATGAATGAATATTTATAATAGGAAAGTGAATACGGAATCAAGGTGATATTGATTTAATCTTTTTGAGAAGACTATTACCAGTTAAAAATTCATTTTAGAATGTGCCTCGTTAAAGAGAATCAAAGTAAGTACTTTCAGTACAAATTCTAATGGAAACAAACTTCTGAGATATTTTTGTATAATTTTCAATTAATGTATGTAAAGATGTCTTGATTTCTATCCTTCTTGTGCTCTAAGTATTGAATGGCTCCCCATTACTTAAATCATGGTCTGTATAAACCATTCCTAATCACACTACAAAAACCATAGTCAGTTTAGAGAAAATATTTTGATATCTTTGAAATGTAGCAGATATTTTATACATGAAATATGTTCAATTAATGTTCTTACTGATACATATATTGATATAATTAAAGACCTTTTATTCTTTTACACTACATTGAATTTTTTTCCTAAACTTCTCTATGACACTTGCCACCAAGAAACAGAAAAATGTGTTTTCTAGACTTCTTTGTTTTGTAAAAGGTAGGCTTATATTAATTGAGTAGAAAATTACCAATGTATGATGTGGTTTTATGTCATTTTTCTCTAAAAATAAATTTGACACTTAAAGACTACTTAAATTTTGGAGCCATAATATCAACGAATAGCTGTTACCTTTTCAAAATGGAAATCTTTCAATGCAATCATACGGGTCAGGCAAAGAATAAGCTATGTAAAATGATCACCAGACATAGCATTTCTATGTTTCCCAATCAAACTGTACATATTCTCAAGTACTAACTAACATTTGCATAACATAAAAATATCATGCAAATGCCAAAAATTACTACATGGAATAAATCATCTATGGGTAAATATGCACTTATTAATCAAAACTGACTACTTTATTTTCCTGTTTCATGAACATCATAACTGGTATGGAATAATAATAAGTATTTGGTATTTGTTTTTACTGTCCTGTTTATGAATTATGTCTGTTCAAATTTTTCCCCCTCCCTCTCCAACATTTGCATTGACTTTGATTTATTTTTAAATTTCAATTTCTATGCTTTCAAATTATTCCAGTTTTCGGTGTTACTATCCATATTTTTCAGCTACTGCAAACTTTTTCTTTTGCTTTCTACATCTTGGCTCTCTTTCCACTCATTCTCTAATTAGAATCATTACCAAAATATAGCTTTGGCTGTAACTAAATGGGCACAAGTAAAATAACATCCAATACCTCTATGAGTAACAACTGCAAGCTCTTTAGTTCTTTCTATCTGTTCAGCATGTCTTGGTCTTCTCCTGGTACTTTGTGTATCTGCTTGATGAGGAGAGAGCCCGTCCTTGGACGTGTTGGGGTCCAGACCTGAATTTCTGAGACTTGTAACTTGCACTCGCTGTTCCTCGGAAAGTCTATGGATGGTGACAGCTGTAACACTGGATACAGTAACATCTGCAGGTGTGCTAGCAACAGCAAGAGCACCAGTGGTAGTCCTGTTATGCTCCTCTAACTCACCAGTGGAGGTAGTGTGGGTCAATGTAGAAGAACCTGTGGGACACAGTAGCACTAGATGCTAACTTTTTCTTTTTAAATTTTGTTTATTTTTTCTGATAAGTTTAATCAGTCATATTCTCTTCTATTACCTTAAGGATAATCAACATGAAGAGGCAAAACACAAACACGCCAGTAAATTGTGAAGCACACTAGATCTGTTGGTTTGTTTGTATCAACCATTCTATGAATAGATATACACACAAAATACACCACATTTTAACTGTAATACATTGAAGGGAGCAGGTAAAAGAATAAACCCTTTATGTGGCCCTGAATCAATCTTCTAAAAAAATCTACAGATGAATTTCAGCAACAAATGCCTGGCAAGTGTCAGGTTTTGATGGAATGGGTAACTAGGTAACCACACTTTTCTCAAAAGTATGCTTTGAATAGTCTGCCATATCTCTTCAGAAATTCTGGGAAAAACATCAAAATTTTGTATTTTAAGACAAGCAAGTGAAGAAAAGAGAATTTAAAATCAAAGCCAAAATGAAAACAAATGATGGGGAAAAATGAGACACTAAAATAACCACTATAAGACAATGTCTTTCTTAACCTCATTTGTCGTGAGCTCTCTAAGTACCTTAGAATTTACTGAGTTTTTAAAAATCAGTTAATAAGTTTTACTATTTTTACATAATGTTGTAGTTTAACCAATTCTGAACTAAATAAAATTAAGCAAATTATTTAATTTAGAAGTGGTTGAAAATTAACTATTAGTAAACAGCATGGAACTTTAATTCATACACACTAGTTGTAACTATTGGTTGGGAATTTCTAAATATCTCATAAGCATTCCATAGTGTGTATATATGTGCATGTGCATATAATATTACCACATTTTTATTCTAATTAAAGATTTTTTAATAATTTAAAAGTATGTATTCAAAGTGTCAAACTAGGGTTTGCTTTTTCATTTTACTTTTTTTTTTAAGGTTGGTCTTAGTGGTTCATAATACTTATATAATGAAAAAAGTAACTTTATAAAAGAAGCATAAAATAGAATGGGGGTATATTTAAAAGGACCTTGACAACTAAAGTCCTTAACAGCAACAACAGCAACAACAAAAATTATTGAATTTTGGAGTTGCAGCTACTAATTAGGAATCATAGTCAGATCCCGGTTGGAAAACTTCTGAATATTTTCTAAAGCCAATGAGTGGTATATGTTTTTATACATTTTTCTTCTCAACATTTCAAAATTCTGTTACCAATGTTTAATTAGCTATTTTAGATAAAAATGCATAGGGATATTTTAACCATTCTGAAAGAGTAAATAAAAGCAATGTCAATATGGTTTGAGAATACTCTGCCTTTCTTTGTTTTTTTTTTTTCCTCTTCTGCTGTAGGAAGGTGATTAGTAGCACTAATAATTCTGCTTTCTGCCTTAAATTCAAAAAGGAAGAAAGGAAGTCAAACCTGGAGCCCCTCATGCATAGGCAAACAGAAAAGCCCATTTCCGCCCCTAATTCTTCCAGGTTGAGTCATCATATATGAATTTGATGTAGAAATTCAGAAGTACTAAATGATTATTGTATTTTGAAAGAGCCAAAAGTAAATAAGGTATGATGATTATCAAATTATTTTAAATATTTTAATATGTTTTTAAGCATGAATCAGAAAGCTTCTATTCAGTATTTATCCAAGTTATTTTGTGAATAACCTATTTCATAGATCAGAATCTACGAAGTTCACACTGGTTATATAAATCAGACTGCAATATTTAGTCAGTTAATATTTGATAATAATTTTTAATCGCATAGTTAAGTAATAACTATGCTTGCACTATTAAAATACAGTAATTGAACTCATGGTAAACTGTACATTTGTGATGCACAGTTTCATACATACATCACGATGAGCTCATGTGCTCATTACTATGAAACTTGATCCATATTATTCGCCTAGAGAGTTTAATTGAGCCTTTTATTTTTGAGAGGAATGTGAAGTCAGAGTAAAAACTAATACTTAAATATTTTTATAAACTCATCATAATTTCCCAACTTTCAGGTTTAATTTTAATAAAAGAAACTATTAACTATAAACATATGTTGGTAATTATAAGATAAATTTATGAGAAATAATGGAATTTATACTATGTCACATGTCTGAGCATGCCTACCTTTACTAAAGGGATGGATTAAATTATCATATTCCATCAGATTCATTATGATTAATCTCAAATAATCTCTTGAATTTGAGTCAATAAATCTGAGATAATCCTTATGAACAGGCGTAGGAGGCTTAGGCTGCTTCTCTAATCACTCAAGACCTGCAGACCAAATCCAGACACCCACTTTCTTGAAGACTTCGGGGGATAAACACAGTTCCAGACCAAATTTTGGAATTAGAACTGGTCTTTGGTAATGTCTAGACCCAGGGTTTTCTAGCAGTTCCAATCTTAAAATATTTAGCATAAGAGCTATACTTCCCACCAACAGTGATGATGATTCTGTAGTATTCCCTTAACCTAAATGCAGGACAGTGTTTAAGGCTGAAATAAAGCATTAAACCTCAGAATTTATTTAATAATCATAATCTAACCAGATATGTATTCCAACCAGGTATTTTACTAAACAGTTCTTATGTTTTACTTATATAGTGTGTTCATATTCTTTCCACACCATACTGGGATGCAAGCTTCCTGAAGGCTAAAATTTTTGTATATTGATTTCACTGATGAATCCCTAGCTCCTAGAACATTGCCTGGCACATAGTAGATGCTCGAGAAACATTTATCAGACGAAATAATAAATAAAGAATGAATTCAATAGGACTAAAATCAAATTAGCAATAATAAAAAGATACATTTCACAAATGGAATATGATTATAATTTTTGCCATGCAAAAGTCACATTTCAAGCAGTGACAAGAATGAAGAGCAATTTCAAAGCAGGGGAAACATAAAATTTTGGTTTTAACTTTCAAAAACATCACTTTGAAAAAGTGTGGAATCTGAACATTAAGTTGCATAAGTAATAATTACTTCAAAATTTTTGTTATTATTTCCCAAACAAAAGTTTAGTCTGTTAGTATAAAATAGATTTACGTAGAATATTCAAAATTGTGTAGAATTAAAAGGGGATATATCTCATGCTTACAGAAAGTTTAAATGCATCTAAACTTAGTTAGATGTGCTTGATACATACAGTGGAACTATAAAGAAATAACACTGATTTCCTTTTTAAGGTAATAAAGTCATCCATTACCATAAAGTTATGTCATATATTGCATTCACCATTTTATTTTAATATAAACGATTTGAAATACTGATATTGGTAATATTTTAAATTGGTGTGTATGAAACACGGACTTTTAAATTGTCAAAATTCACCACTTAACAGTTTTAAATTACTCAAAATTTTTGCGTACACAACTATTTTATTAAGTAATTGCCAATGCTGGAAAAAGCCTTAGAATTATGTATAGCAATAATTCAATATTAAATATACACATAGCTATCTAATGTTAAAATGATATTTTACTTTCATTTATGAAAAAATTAAGTATGCTATACAATTATGTAAGCATTGTCTGATAGCACAGTTAAATGTATATATTACAAGACATAAAACTCAAAGGAAGAAAATGTACATTCAGAAAGCTCATTCTTCATTTGACATCAAATGATATATACAAGGTGTAGTTTATCACAATTAGATTATCCTGTCATTAAGTTACTTGAGAAAAATTTAAAAATAAGATGTTCACAATATGAAAACATACCTGAAATATAATTTTAATAATACTATTTAACAAAATATTCCTGAACTAACAAAAATAAAATAAAAATGATTTACATATATAAACATGCTTCACTATGTCATAACTAGATGTCATCTTTGAAATTATGATGATGGAAAATCATGTTACACATGTAAGTTGGAAATTTTATTTAATAGTAATGCTACAATGTGAAATTTGAAACTTTATTATGTGTTTTCAAAAATTATTTGAAAGTTATTAATTTCAACAAAATATGTACCAAATAATACCTCATGATAGAATTTGAACTTTGATGAAATTTTGATTAAATTTTTTGTCCTATAGTTTTACAATTTTATGTTGTTTCTTTGTAATTATTTTCTAACTCATTACCAAAATAAAAAGCAGAATATATTGCTAGAGATATGCGTGGATGACCCAAAATATATAAGAACATGTAAAAATAACTGCATAATCAAAGAAGTTTCTAGGTACTTATGTTTAGTACATTACTGTATGTAAATTAGTTTAATATATTCTGTTCCTTTAATTTTAGTGTTTCATATGAAACATTTGAATGGAAATTTAACAAAATAGTAATAATTTTGTGACATTGTGATACGTAATAAAGTAAAATGCCATAAATGTTTAACATTAAAACATCCAAAATAAAAACTGTGTATACACAAATAACACCAACATAAAGTCTAAGTACTATGACTAATTTGATTCAAGCCATCATCTGGATAGTCATTAGCATATGTAATTCAATGTTTGTTATATTTTTTCTTCTTTTCTTTAATATGACTTCTGTGAAACTTATAGGAAAACATACCAATAAATGAGGACACTTGTAAACTAACTGAATATGAGGGTGTAAAGTGAAACAAAGCTCTGATTTGTTACATTTTTAAAAATTTGCAGTTTTCATTAAGCATATGCTAGCTGCGAAAATAATTGAAATATTTTGCATTTTAAAAAGTGTTAATTTCAGTATTTTAAAATCTGGCTACCCTAGTATTCAATAGTTTAAACTGGTAGATGGGTACAAACTATGAATATGGAATTTAGAAAAGAGATGGATTAACTGGAAGTAGCCCTTAAAACTGTAGGAGAAATAGAAATGTTTTACCTTTGATTAATTGTTATTAAGTATAAAATTATCTTTCTGACTAGGAGAATTTTAAGTGAATCCCGGAAAAGAACTAGTTTATAATTTTCAAAAAATATATATCTATATTGGTCTTACAAAATTTGATCTCAAATCAAAATGCTGTATTTATGTTGAAACTTCATAAGATTAAAATCTTAAAATATATTACTCAATAATACAATATAGTCTAGATTGTAAGAGGCATATCTAAGGAAAAAACTACAGCAATTAAATTATGAAATGACAATGCAAAATTGGCTGTCACTTGTGCCCAGATTTCTGAGAGGTTAAAGTAAAAAGAAGTTCATCTTAGTGATGTAAGAAAAAATTCAGTAATTCATTGTAACAGATTTTCTAAGATTAAGGATAAATAAATGGGTAAATACTAATTTAAAAATATAATTGAGTTTAAATACATATAACCTTTCTGAATTTACTGACATATTGATATATGTTTATTTTTATGTTATATATTTTATTCAAGTTTATAATCATTAAACAGGAAACCAGTATTAAATTTTGCACTTGGATTTGCTGTCATTTATCATATACAAGTGGCCTTGATGATATAATATGCAAAATGAATGAATAAATAAATAATATATTTGCAATTAAATCTGAAACTGACGATAGTAAAATTTGTCAGTAAATGTCGTGGTACATCTACTAAAATCACTTTGTGACTAAATTACTGATTGTAAAACAAATATTAACGAATTATACACTATCCCACAATGTTTATATGCAAGATAAGGATCTCAAATTATGAATTGCTAGAAATTTTAATAAACACACATGCCAAGCAACCATAAATACCTTTTTAAATGAAATATGGAAATATCAAAACTTTTAGAAAGACTTAAGGAGACTACAGTTTTGGTCAACCATGGCAAAACAATACACACACATAAATGTATGAATGCTATATTAAATATCACAGTTTTGCCCTAAGAAGGAGCATGGATAGACATCTCATTTCTTAGTACAAACAATGTAGTAAGAGTGTGCTAGGGAAAAGCTATTTTAAATACAGAGTTTAAGAATCTTGAAGATAGTATCTTTCTCTCAAAAGATCACTTCTTGCTTCACCCAGTTGATTAAGACAAATTTGTAGAATTAAAGTTCAGAGTAGTATCACTTTAATTTTTTATGCATTTTGGGAGTTTCTCTGACATGTAGCAGTGCATCATAGGTGTCATTTTTAAATTTAGATATGCAAATCCACAAAATCACACACCACTTGCAGAAATAAATTTCACACAATACAAACTGAATTATTTTTGTGTAACTGAATATAATAGTCTTATAAAGTCACAAAAATGTCAATAAATGTTGAAGACCTAGGTTTTAAAAGAAGATTCATGGCAGCATTGTTACATTTCACAATAAGAAGAGAAAAGAACAGGATGTCCCTCTACATCTTTGTACAACTATCAACCAGAATCCTGAATTTTTAGATCTCTTTGTTGAGACACCTGTCATCTCTTAACTAGAGTAAAAGCATTTGTCGTTCTGGGATTCCCCTAAACAAACAAAATGAAGCTTCACACACACTTGTTTCATTTATTTCCACGTAAAATCTTGTGGAACAGCTGGCAGCTCTCATGGAAGAATATTTTATTTCAAGATGTCATGTCAGGAGCACCTCATTTTCATAGCCTTGTTTTCTCTGACAATCCTTGCCTTATTAATATCATTTGAAAGCAGAGAGCATGTCTTACACAGGTTTATCCCCTATTTCCAACTGAATATTTTATAAGTATGTGAGGAGAGAATAAATTAGTAAAAATGTCTAAATATAGTATCTTCTTTCTGAATAATACAAACTTTTGTATTTAATTAATATTTATTGATGGTAAAATTTATTTTTCAGGATATAAACATAAGTAAAGAATTTGATCTGTTTAGATACACCCAAATAATGCAAAACACATTTATAACATACTTTTATATTTCCTGTGCTAGAATAGAGGTATGAAAAAGAGGAAGAAACATCTGACACATAGAAATTAATTCTTCATTTATGTTTTCTAAAATGAGAGTATCATTTCTCCTGTCTGTTTCTTCTATCTCCCAATATTCTTTCCAAAAACACAAAACCTGTATTTTACAATGATAGTATTTGTTTATTTTGAAAGAGAATAGAGAAAAGTAAAGAAAATATGTGGATGGGGTTACCTTTTATACCAATAATGATTGAAAGAAAAAATAAGAGTGGTCTTTATCCTAACGTACTCATCATATCCCTGGGTCACAGCTATCTTCATTACCTGAATGTATCCCTGTTTATCCTTTGTTTTCTTCCATAGTGCCTGGCCTTTAAGTTTGGGGCCTAAGGAAGTGTCATCATTTTTCATTAATTGTAGATGTTCTTTACTGCCTAAAATATATAGAAGATTGCTTTTATATATGTGATATGATTTAATGGGAACCAAGAAACTATCCTTACCCCCCACATCTTTCTCTCTGTGTACCTCAATGGTGTTAAAAAGATGTTCTTAAGAATTAAGTATAGCCCACCAAAATTATTCTCTCATAACCAGACAAATAACTTTTTGGTAGATAGAGGGCCATACTAGAGTAATTGTTTAACTATTCCACTTTAATTAGTTTATCATTAAGTTTTCTTCTCCTTACAAAAAATACTTGGGGAAATTTTAGAGATATGTGTTTTGGGGAGAAGTGTGAAGTTTGCCATAAGATCATTTAGTGATTTTTATTGAGGCATTTATATGACTGTTACGTAACTGGAAGAGTAGGGTTCATTATTAACAGCTCTGGTGTAAAGAAGGTGTGGGTGGCTAGGAAGGGCTGCCATTCTGGAGGAAAGACTATTATGGTGCTGATTGTGGAAGGGTTGCTGAGCAACTGGTAAGAAGCTGCATAAATATGCTCAAGTAAAGCAGTCTAATAAGAAACACAGGCCAAAAACATCTTACTTTCCTGCAACATACATTCTGTAGAGCACTTGGTATTCTGTAGCAGCAAATTAATTAGTAGGAGGAGTTATTTTCTTGAAAATAAATACCAATTTTGGCTTAGAAAAAAACAGCATGTTGGTGGGGAAAAATAAACTTCAGAAATGGTAAGAACATACAGAGTCTATCATCAAAGCTATCATTAACCTAAAGCAAATATATTGTATATTAATATTATATATGGGGTATTACATACAATTATATATTTGGATATTTATATTAGTCCATATTTAGAGATAAATATATTTCTTACGTGATTATTATGCTAATTTTCTTTACAGAAATACCTTTCATTTAAACAATATAAGTAAACAATAAACAAACAAACAAAAACTGTCTTTTAATACCATCAACAAACAAGAGTATGAACACCAATATATATATCATTTATATTTGACTTCAAGTGTGCTTCGTTTCTTTACTTTTATGAAGGCAACAGATGATGTTAAAATTTAGCCATAAAACATAGATATCTGACCAATAAAGATCTCAGAAATCATGTAGTTTAATGTTATAACATCTGACCAACTGTCTTTGACTCTTTCTACTCTAGAAGTAGAAAATTTGATCCTCAGGGCGACACAAATGAGAAGGTTAATTAGAGCTTCCTTCACTCAAATCTTCCCTGGAGGAGAGACAGATAAGTCTGTTGTTTAATTAGAAAGAAATTCCATCAAATTTAGAACAGAATATATTTGGAAAGACAGAAATAAAATGGGTGAAATATGAAGGAAGAGATTCAGCAAACTACTTCTGTTTTATATTTGTACCTATTGAAGAAACAAACCCTACCTTGCATTCATTCCAAAAAAAATGCAAATGTTATACGTGAATCTTTCTAATGCCCTACTTTTTCTACACCAATTAGAATGGATATTTTTCCTCTTTCTCTATGTTTCAATAGCATTCTAAACATCCTAACTTTAAAAGGTATTATATTCCATACTCTCTTTACCTCATCCTTGCTATTTCACAAACACAAATGAAATGACTATTATACTTTAGATACATGATATATTATGATAGATAGATAGATAGATAGATAGATAGATAGATAGACACAGATGATAATCTTCACCCCTGTCTTTCAAGCAAACAGTCTAATAGCTATTTAAAAAACAATCAGAACAATGTGATATGTTTAATAGATGATACAGTATAACTAGGAAAACACAGCTGTAGAAGCCCTTAGATTTGCTTACACAAACCAGGAAGACTTTCTAGTTGAAGAGACATTGGCATTGATCTTAAAGGATGAGCAGATTTTGCCTGATACATGAAGGATAAAATAACATTTTAGTCAGAGGTAGCAGCTTAGAAAAAGTGCAGTAGAGGAAAAGGCAAGACATATTCAGAAAACTGCAAATTATTTGGCATGGCAGGAATGAAGAAAGCGAAATAGTAGGCACCGAGACTTGAAAAGCCAAAACATTTTAACTTAACTTGAAAAATGAGGCATCACTAAAGTACATAAAGCATGAGATTGATAACAAGATTGGCACTTTAGAAAGAATGTTCTTGCTACAATGTGAACAAAGTATTAAAGAGCTATATGGACTACAGCAGGGGTCGCCAACCCCCAGGCCACAGACTGGTACCAGTCCTTGGATGTTAGGAACCTGGCCACACAGCAGAAGGTGAGCGGTGAGCAAACGAGTAAAGCTTCATCTGTATTTATAGCTGCTCTCCATTGATCACATTACCTACTAAGCTCTGGCACCTATCAGATCAGCAGTGGCATTAGATTCTCACAGGAGCATGAATTACTCATGCAAGAGATCTAGGTTGCAAACTCCTTATGACAATCAAATGCCTGATAATCTGTCACTGTCTCCTATCACCCCCAGATGGGACCACCTCTTTGCAAGAAAATAAGTTCAGGGATCCCACTACTTCTCCATTATGGTGAGTTGTATAGTTATTTGATTATATATTACAATGCAATAATAACAGAAATAAAGTACGAAGTAAATGAAATGTGCTTGGATCATTCAGAAACCATCCCCACCCTCACTCTGTGGAAAACCTGTCTTCCACAAAACCAGTCTCTTGTGCCAAAAATGTTGGGGACTACTGGACTACAAGCGAGACAAACATTTAACTGCTTCAACCACATGACTGAATATTTTGCAACAGAGTTGCTAGATTTAGCAAATAAGAATATAGAATACTCAGTTAAATTTAAATGTCACATAATCAACAATTGTTTTGTTATTTTGTTTGTTTTTAGTATAACTATATCCTGTACAAAACTTGGGACACATTTTGAAAAAAAATTGTTTCATTTTTTATCTGAAATTAAAATTCAACTGGGAATTCTGCATATTATCTGGAAACTCTACTTTGATACTAATTTAGACTTACAAATTCTGAAAATTTTCTACATACCAAGTAAAAACTAGTAACAAATATTAATCCTTTCAATGTAAGTATTATTTGATTGATCCTGTGAAAACATTTGGAATGACACAGAATGGGCATGATGACATCACAAGGACATCTAGGCAAAACTCATACAAGCATCATTTTATTGAATGAGAAACGGAAAGAAGGCAAGTTGAATATAGTATTCTAAGTTATTTTATTACACATATATTTAAGTCTACAACCATTTTAGTACTAAAACCATCGAATGCTCTAGTCTTATATTCATTATAAAAATGCACATTCTATACTTGAGGAAAAAATTCATATTGAGAATTAAATCCACAGATTTACATATAGAAAAGTCAGCTTTCTGAAAAATTATTCAATCCATGGAAAATTGAATGGAAGATATTTCCAGCAGAACTTATTGCTCTTTGAATTATATACAGACACTATAGGTGGCAACAAAAACTGAATAGTTACCCAACCTCACAATGTCAAGTAATACTTTTTGACCTGTTAGTCTTTTTTTATTCAGGAAATAGAAAATATAAAATGGAAAGTAAAAAATTCAACATTCTCAATAGATAGATAATCAGGTAGATACAGATATAGATATAGATAGCTTCTATGTGTTTCCCTCATTTCCTCTTGCATATATGAGACTATATATCTGTGTGTATATATGTATATATCTATATCTATGTGGAGAGATATCAGGTACATAAAGAAATCTCTGAACTCTGAAAAGGCATTTGAAGTAAGAGTGTTCTATTTAACAAGATCATATGCATATTATTGGTTTGAATTTTTGATGACAATAATAAAGCAAAAAAAGTAATCATTATGGTAGTTTTAAATATCTAGTAGTTTTATATCCACCCAGATAAATTTTGGTGTATTACAATTACAGATATGAATTGTAAGATGAATATTCAATTATTTTCCTGAAGTATACTTTTAACCTTTATAAAGGTAATGAAAACTTGCTTCACTCATCTGTGAGAAGATACCTTTGTATTTCTCCAGATTTCTGAAGAGATGATTAAGACACTATAAATGTATTTGACATTCCAATATGCTTACTTTAAATAACCAGATACCAAAAATACTTTTAAAACATGGCATAAAAAGCAATAGACATTTATTGAGCACTTAGTATTTGCCAGACATAATCCTAATTTATTCACTTAATCCTTAAAGGTAACCTGTGAGCTAATAATAATAAAGCACAGAACTGCTTCAAAACATACACTGAGCCACATGGCTAATAACTGGCAAAGCTAAAAGATGGACCCAAATGACACAATCTCAAAATGATCTTAACTTCTGTGAAATCAGTGCCTTTATGTAGCCTCCCCAATACAGTATAGCATGTAAACACTTGTGTGTGAGTCAACATGTTATTTATTTATGTTTTGTTTTGACTATATTTCTTTTCCATCACCTCCTTCCTCAACAGAGGCCTGATTGTCTTCAGGGTCCTCCTGCAATTCCCTCAGCAGGATTTTTCTGCAGAGCTCAAAGGAAAAATTTCTCTATATTCCCTCCCTACTTTTTGTTTCCTGAGAGTCTAGGTCCTTTCATGAAATTACACTAAATGAAAAGAGGAGGGCAATGATGGGGAGATGTTAGAGTTTGGGGAGAAGCAATAAAGATGATGTACACATCATCTCTAAGGAAAATAGAAGGGTCTAGGAATCTGTATTCTCACCTGTGGCTAAGATTTCCTTGCTCAAGCTTATCATGGAAAGAAAAGGATCATCTGCCTTTATAGAAAATATGGGTTTGGACAATGATGACTAAATGGCTTTCTCCCCATAGTCTAGTCACTACAAAGGCCTATTGGATTCTTGCACAAATCAAGGGAAGAGAAGGTGCCAAATGTTTCTTCTACCCTCACCCCACAATGACCTACAGAATGTTTTTCCTGTCAAATATGATAGGGTCTTTCAAATTATTTGAATGTAAGAGAACAAAGTAACATTTCTTGCCTATCCACATGTGTGGATTAAATTTCATACCTGTTTAATGTGTAAATACATTAAAAATGTACAGCATACCTCAATAGCTTATTTTTGCTTTTTTAAATAATTTAGTTTCAGGGTGAAGTTTGATACCTCTATGTTCTATTTTTTTCTTTTAACAATTTGAGTTCTTCTATTATAAAACAGTTCTTAACAATCTAATTTCACTTATCTTTGCAACGTATCTGCTGCTCAATAATTATAAGACTCACATTATCGTACATGTGACTTCTTACTATGTTGCTAATATGGATCATTTTTGCCACCTTTGGGCATGAATAAAGCTTCTGCAAGTTTCTGGTTCCCGACTTTTACCAACAAGGTCTTCTCCAATCTTCAGAAAATTTCTTGCAAGTCATCTTCTTTTTTCCCAGTCACACATCAATTAAATTTTTCAAGGAGAGTGGATGCTTTATGATGAGGACATTTGCACCAGAGACTCAGGCATCCATTAGTCCTCAGCCAACTATTCCCCACTGTTCCTAAAAATCATAGCCTAACACTTATTGATCACTTATTTAATGCATATTCCATGATAAACAATTCATATATAATCATCATAACAACCATGGGCAGCAGATACCATTAAAACGTATACAGCTGAGGGTAAATAACTTGATTTAAGTAATTCATTCATATATTCACTCAACAAGTATTTATTGTCTTAGGTCATTTATTCACTCATCCAGGTTTTTAGGCAACAAGAATTTGTTGAGTGCTTAGTTTATGCCAGAGGCTGGATGATCCAGAGGTGAACAGTAGAGACACTATGTTTCCTAAGAAATGTTACATTCAAATGGGAGACAAAAAGGATGAACAGATAAATAAAACAGCAAGTGGTGAAACACAAAGTGACTTTTGAGCTGAAAACATAATAAAATGAAAGAGTTATTTAAGAAAAAGACCTGATATATGGCAGTTTTACTCAGAGTGTCAGATTACATAGATTATTTTCTTAATCTTGGTGATATAATACTTCCTATTCAGTTATCACTTGGGCATTTCACTTTATTTCTCTATACTATGTTCCACAGTCTCTTGTGTCCTATGTTTCTATGAAACAATATTTATTTTTAGCCAAGATAATGTTATATTTGGAGAATAAAATTTAATTATTTAAAACCCACATCACAGAAATAAAATTAAATTGATAGCAATTGCATCAACATTGTATTTCATTCAGTGAATACTATATACTGAGTTTCTACCTTTTGCTAGCTATTGTTACATGATAGAATGCAATGGTGAACATAGGAGATAATGTGAACAAAGAGACAAACAATTAACAAAAATAACAATATGTTTGTACTATGTTGGTGTGTTAGATTAAATATGGTCACATATTCTTTGTGACTCTTGTCAAAGAGGTAGAGTAGGTGTGACTCTACTGAGAGGTGGAGTCTATTTCCCACCAACTTGGGTAGGGATGTCCTAATGACTTGCTATGACCAACAGAGTGCAGCAAAAGTGATAATGTGTGATTTCTGGAGCTTCACTTTCAAGATACTTTGTAGCTTCCACCTTGGATCTCTTGGAATGCTTTCCTCAAACTGCCACTGATATGGTTTTGCTCTGTCCCCACCTAAATCTCATCTTGAATTGGAATAATCCTCATGTGTCAAGGGCAATGCCAGATGGAGATAATTGAATCTTGGGGGCAATTTTCCCCCTACTGTTCTTGTTCTTGTGGTAGTGAATAAGTCTCATGAGATCGGATAGTTTTATAAATGGGAGATCCCCTGCACAAGCTCTTTCCTCCTGACATATAAGATGTGACTTTATTCTTTATTCACCTTCTGCCACGATTGTGAGGCCTCCCCAGCCATGTGGAAATGTGAGTCAATTAAACCTCTTTCCTTTATACGTTACTCAGTCTCGAGTATGTCTTTATTAGCAGCATGAGGAAAGACTAATACAGCTCATAAGGAAGTATGTCTGGCTACCAGAAGATAAATGGCACAAGGAGTAAAACTGAAGTGTCCCAATTTACAGTACTGTGTTATGCTATATTGGACCTTCTATCACAGTCAACTATCTAGCTGTGATAGCAAAAAAGCACACGAGCAAAAAAGCATCTTGCCAACCAAGAGAATTGTGAGAAATAATGAAGAATTCTGTTTTAAGCCTCTAATAGATGACTTCGCTTCCACAAGCCATGTTTAACTGAAACAATGGGTTAAATACCAGAGTTTTATAGAAGTATGTAATAGAAGCATTAATCTGGTCTTGGGGGTCAAATTAATAAACAGAGGCTTTGTGAAGAAAGTTATGTTTAAACTAAAACCAAAACAATGAATAGGAATTTCCAAGGTGAAAAGAAAATAAATAAATAGTCCAAACAGAGGCCTGTATTGTAAACACCCTGAGGCAAGACAGATTTTGTTAGTTTCTAGGAATTAAAGACCACTTAGTATGGGTAAAGGATAAACTGCAAGCCAGAAAATCACAGAAACTCAGCTTGGAAATAGAAGTAGAGAGCATATTATGAGAATATAATACAGTAGATTATGACACAAGCCATGAGAAGCCATATGAACTTTATAATAATGCCAGCAGACACAGTCCTCCAACTCCACTCACTGTAGGCAGCACTACATTTCTCTCTTCCCTTCTGAGAACCAACTGTGTTTCTTAAAAGAAAAATACTACAGTATTATGATAAGAAAAATTTTCTTTCCATGGATAGAAAACATTTTTTTAAAATCCTGAAATGGAAAAGTAAAATTTTTGTTGTTCCTAAATGTGATTACCTCAGGTCATCTCTAAAGAAAAATGGAAAAACAGAAGAAATTTTAACCCATAATAATTATCTGTCTGTATTCATTCACTTCATTTGTCATTTTCCTATTTTCCACTTTCATATTTATGAGGACCTACTTCATCATTTTTCATTTATTTTCAAAATGATATGTAGAATTGCTTGCTGAATTAAATATATATATATATATATATATATATATATATATATTCCTGTGAAACATTTCATAGGAAGATCAATGTAGGTATTTCACAAGAGGATAAAACTCATGTTGTAGAATTTCAATCACTAGCTAGAAGGTTGGGAAGGATTTGGTAGGACATCAGGAGTTCTTAGATCCCCCCAGTTATGCTGTGTGGTCAACTATAGAGTACATGTGCAAAAATAGTCAGCCAGTATGCATTTTATTTTGTATTATATTGTAAATATACTCTCTCAAAATGCATTTTTCTTTCAGAAAGATGTTTTATGCTATTAAATATCACTAAATCTGTGCAGTTCTTGCTTTCCTGATAGAAAGTAGAATAAACACTTTACATACAGGTGAGTAAATTCTAGAATTTAATTAAAATGAAACTCAATATGGTGTGCCTTGGAACCAAAATTACAATAAAAAGTAATACACCAGTTAGTCAGTCAATAAGATAAACTGAAGTGTGTTGTATAGAAAACAAAATATGAGACACAAAAATGTTATTATGTGATCCTAAATTTCTATGCATAAATATTTTACAATGCATTTCCTTAAGTCAACCCAGTGAAGTGATGTTTAGCAATTGAAAGTTATGTGTAATGTGACTACATATGTATTTTGTTTTTTTGCAAAGTATGATTACTTACAATTATTTTTCACACCACTTCTTAGATAAGCTGTATATCACATGAGAAAGAACAATCAGTGTTAATTTAATTATAGTCTTAAGGAAATCGATATTTTAGTTAGTAGGTGAGGTTCTGTAATGAGTAAATTTTGATTAAGCATTTTTGCAATAATGAAAACAGCAGATCATCGTTACTCTTCCAGGAAATCTCAGAAAGGAATAACTGGGCTAGAAAATGTTTAAAGGTCTATACATTTATGAGAATAAATAATTTAATTCAATTATATAATACATTTATTTTAATATAATGTCTTTGTTTCTTCTTTCTTTTCTTTCTTTTCTTCCTTCCTTCCTTCCTTCATTTCTTTCCTTCCTTCCTTCCTTCCTTCCTTCCTTCCTTCCTTCCTTCCTTCCTTCTCTCTCTCTCTCTCTCGTTTTCTTTTTCTTTCCCCTTCCTCCCTCCCTCTATCTTTTTTTCTTTCCTTCTACAATTATGTTAAGTGTTGGATGTATTCTAGGAATTCCTCTGGATGCCAAAACCATAGCGTGAAGGAAAGAGATAGGAAAGAAAAATGTCAAAACATATACACGGTGATTTCAAAAATGTGAGTACATAAAGGCACAAATAGAAGATACTTATTGTGAATATCTGGGTTGTTGAGAGTAGCCTAGTTCACCTTGGCCTATTATCTCAAAGAAGGGAATATCTTTGCTCACTCCTGAAAGATGAGGAAAAACAAGTCCCTCATGGGAAGATTTGAGGGCATAACTTTCCACTCAGAATGAAGAGCAAATGTAAAGGATCTAAGGAAGAAAACTGCATGGTATGTCTAAGAAGGCAGTGACAGAATAATAAGTATTAGGAAATTACAGGTTTGTAGGCTATTGTAAGAAGTTTGGGTTTTATTTACTTAAATTTATTCTAAGTCAACAATGGAGAAGGGAAGATCTGATTTAAATTTAAGACAAATCACTTCACTGTCAATGGGTAGTGTTTGTGTGCCTTTGTGTGTGTGCTTGTGTATGTGCCTCCGTGTGGGTGTGTGTTTGTGTGTGTGCGTTTATGTGTAGGGAGTTGATGATGGTGGTAGTTTGCTGCTGTAAGAAAAAAATATGTGACACAGTGGCATGTGGGGATAAATGAGGTAGATTTCCCAGCCCTTTCCCCCAACAAGATCATCCCAGAGATGAAAAAGTTTGAAAATCACTATTACAGAGCTTCTGCACTGGAATGCACATTTGAAAAGGCTGAAAAAGTAAATACATCAGACCAGAGGTTCCACATTAACAGCCAAGAGCAGGATCCATGCAGAATGAGAAACTGCCTGGGATGATACGGAAAGTATAATGAGTACTGAGATTTAAAAAAAAATATCCAAATGGCTAATTGAAACCAATGTTCCAAATAAATAACAGACCAAGTGATGGGAATGCTAAAAGCTGAGGAGCACTGTCCCTGAAAGAAACAGATGCTGTGAGCAGCAGGGAGATGCCAGTGTAATTGGCACAAGTATGACTGTGAATAATGCTTTTGTATGACCCTTTAAGCTGGAAAAGTATATCCTAGATATTTAGAAAATTTTCATCTCCAAAGTTTTAAGGAACAAGAAGGATACCAAAGCTAAAATGGGACATAAAATGACAGTATGACATTCACACAGAATGGCATGAGTTGGATTCATTACTGAATTAAGAAAACAGGCTAATATATTTAATGAGAGACATGCATTTCTTGATGATTCCTTTAATAAATATTTAGTGAGTGCCAATCATGTGCTATGCACTATTATGCTGAAGACATAAAGATAAAAATCATATAAGGTCTTCTTTTCAAGGAACCATATTTTTAGAGGGGTACAGAAACAATAAACCCATAAATTAACAAAGAAAGAAAATATCCAAAAGTAAATTGAGGACAATTTTAAAAGGAGCATAATAGAGAGTGACTGGTACCTGGGTCAATGAAGACCTCTTTGATACAAGTACATTTTTTTAGGCCCTAAAGCACAAAAACGAGCCAACTGTATGAAGGCTAGGGGACCTGTTTCCAGAAAGAAGGTCAAAGTTTCTGAGACAGGCAGAGAGAGGAGGGGTAGAGATGAGTTTGGTGATACACCTAGGAGTTACTCATGTAGAGACAAAGAGTCAGCTGTATCAATTAAGTTTTATTATGAATGTGCTAGAAATCTGTAGTGAGGTTTCAAGCTTGACAGTTTGTATTACAAAATATCACTTTGCTTACATGTAAATAATGGGTTGTAGAGATGCAATAGTCAGAGAGCACACCAAAGAAGAGGCTTGTAAATTTATTAAGCATAGAGATAATATTTCTTGGCGATAATGGAAAATGGGTTGACTCAACAGACCAATCAATGATCATAATTTTACATTATATCATATTTTACTTGATTTCTTCTAAATGTCAGTTAAAGATGTGCAATTGTGCTTGTTACACTTACCAAGAAAATTTGTAAAGCAAACAGCCTAAGTGAAATAATGTTCTATATTTTTATCAGACCTGTCCAACTCAATGAACATGAACACATGACTAGAAGAAAGTGGACTGTTGTGAAGAACAGCTACATAGAAAAGACAACTAAAAACTGGAAAGGACCACACCAGTGTGCTTCATTATTATTACTCCAATGCAAAGAATAAATACAGTAAGAAAGAAGATACACAATGCTCTTTTGTCAATATTTCTTAATGAAAAATTATCATACAGAAAGTTAGATATGTAAGTTCCCAATATGTCTATTATAGCAAGATACTGTGAAAGGTTCTTTCCAAAATACCATGGGATATAATTATCATAATAATATTACAGATTAGATATAGTTACTTCTATGTTACACTGACAAAACTGAGAATCCAAGGGCTACAAATTTCATGGATTTGTCTCCAAGTCTAATGCTTTTCGTTCGATACTACAGAGACATCCCATGTCTTCATATTCAGACTTTTCACATTATAGTACAGTGAGTACACTGTGTACTCACTATGTACTATGTATACACTATGTATACACATATACTACATATATGCTATATATAGTATATATACTATATACATATATCTCTATAGAGATATATGTATATAGTATATATAGCATAGTACATATACTATATACTATATGTATATATGTATGCATATACATATATGTATATATGTATGCATATACTATACTATATACTATATGTATATATGTGTACATATACATATATGTATATATGTATGTATATGTATATATAGTATATATACATATATAGTATACTATATATTATATATGTATGCATAGAGTTATACTATGATGTATACACGTTATAGTATACTGTATCTCAGTGTTCATAGGTGCCATATTTACTTATAAGTTAGAATACATATAAAAGTAACTCAGATCATTTCTTCTCACATGATGAAGAATGTTGACTCAGCCAATTAAAAATGATAGAATTATATATCACCAGTGTTACGAATGTCTTTTATTCTTATATTTGAAAAGACAAAATGGTAAGAGTTTGGAAGTACATGAAATGTAATCAGTATATAATATTTTATCAAAAAATTAATAAATATTTTTTTCTTATACTTTACAGACTGCACTCATTCTATAAAACATATTTTTTAGATTTAGAATTCCCAAGGCACTATTCTCAGTCTGAAGAGAAGCATAATAGTTAATAAGGCATAGATTTTACTTTAAGAGAGCTATAGGATGTATACAAAATAGTAACAATTAAGGGAAGAATGGTAAAATAGATCATGTTTGAATTGCTATATAAGAAAAAAATACAAAGATTGCGTTTGAGTGACATAGGCAACTGTGAGAAGGGGCAATTTAGATTGGAAAACAAAGTTTGTGCAATGATTAAAAGATATTTAAAAAACAGAAAATGACAGCACACTCAGTTTTGGTGTAGTAATATGAGGGGAATTAGTAAAGGAGAATATATAGAGTTGATTCAAAGATATTAAACAGCTCAAAGCAGATGTTTGTTGCTCTCTGGCTACCTAGAAACCATAGTTCTAGCATCAGAAATTTATTTGAAGAATTTTAACCTTATGCACCAGTTAGCTTTTATCTCTTATTTCTACTTCTAAGTCTTACTTGAAGGTATCATGAATATTTAATTTAAAATTTACATTAGGAAATCTTAAGTAACTGAAAAGTTTAACTATCTAAGTCCTGAATAATTATGGTTCCTCAAATAAATATCTAAAGTAACCATTATAACTACGTCTTAGAGTTAGTTTATAAAACGTTCATTATTTAATGAAATAATGAAGATGGAAGCAAAACTAGTCAAATGAAAAAGGGTGTCATTGTCTCTAAATTTTCACCTCCTTAATAGTTCCAAGACTAAAATTCTAATAAGATTATTTAATCTGCAAAATGTAATATAATTGTTCCCTGAATTTTCTCATATCTGGCCGAATGGGTACATTTTCAGTTGTCTTTGCCATTCTTAGCTAGAGTGACCTACTGAAAAATCATATTCTGTCTCTCTGAAGGATTGTGCAGTTTAAGTTGCCCTTCTGTCTTAGGAGGTTTAGAATCTTAATTTCATGAACTCTGTGATGAGAAAGAAGATTTTTTTAAATTTACATATTTATTTTTATATATTTACTGTGTATAGTATGATGTTTTGAAATATGTATGTATTGTGAAATGGCTAAGTTAAGCTAATTAATATAGGAGTTACATCATATACTTGTCATTTTATGTGGTGAGAACACTTAAAAATCTACTTTCTTAGCAATTTTCAGGAATATAATATATAGATTATCTCTAGTCATTATGTTGTATAATAGATCTCTTGAACTTGTACCTCCCATATAACTGAAGTTTTGTACCTTTTGACCAACATCTTCCCAACCTCTGACCCTAGCCCCGGTAACCACCATTTTACTTTCGACTTCTATGTGTTCAACTATTTTAGATTCCAAATATAAATAAGATAATGAGGTATTCACCTTTTTGCACCTATATTATTTCATTTAAATAAATTTAGTATCTAATTTAATGAAGTCTGATAAGAAAGGGAATTTTGAAAATGACTGCACAGTGCTTTAGTATTTCTGGAAGAAATGTACATAAACACAGGCAGGGAAATAACAGGCATTATCTTAACCTTACTGAGGAATATATACATGTAAAATTCCAATTTAAGGTGAACTCACTGTTAATAGTTAATTAAGTAGTTTCTTTGATATGGCTATTTTGAAGAGAGTTTTGAGAAAACTGTTTCAAGTATATCTGCAAATATATCCATAAATTCGGAGTAGACAACCATGAAGGATTACGTATGTGTGTGCATCCTATACAAAGCAGGTTTTTAAAAATGACAGATTGACTTTTGGTTAGAGATGAACTCTAATTCAAAAGGTTAAATTTACTATTCTAGATTATAAAAAATCAATATATTCGTATTACTGAATTCTGAAAAATATCAGTCAAGAGAATAATAGTATAATAGTGTTAGTTTCTTATGGAAGTCACACAGCATTTTGTATTCTCACCCAGGATAACAGAACTGTAAAAGAGATAAAATGCTGTCTTCTCATATCTTGGTTATGAATCCCTACTTTGGTGCTTATTACTTAGAAACTTTTCAGGGTACAGATTAGTGTCTATGAATGCTGTATTTATTAATTTGTAAAGTGGAAAAAAGAAAAGTAACCACATCATATGTTGCAATGATGAAATGAAATGTATAAGGGAAAATATTTGGCACAGAGCCTGAAATATAATCAATGTTTAGTGATAATGGTGAAAACAAAAAGTTGATAGAGCTTATTCAAATATAGTGATGGAAAATAATTAAATTATTTTATTTTCCTAAAAGTTAAAGTCCAGCTTTTAAATAAACTTTTTACACAGTTAAAATATTTTATTAACTAAAAACTCAATTTCTAAATTATATATTCTTGAGCATCCGTCTTACCACATTTTAAAGTAATCACTCATTTCACTCAATCCAATTTATAATGCACATTAATGATTTATGACTCCTTAATGGATACCCATTTTCTCAATGCAACTATCTTTATGCAATTTAGTTTTATAAATATTTATATATTAATAACAGCTAATGATCAGGAGGCAGGTCATTTTTGACTAGGGAATTTAGAGCCATCAGAATAATGATACAACTGTAAAGAATAAATAAAGATGAGAATTTGATGGTCAAGGAGATATTATATCTGACTTTTTTCTTAGTTTGTATATGTTGACATTTTCACAGAGTAACCCCTCTTCAAAACTAATCAATTGAAGATTTTTTAAAAGTTTGATAGATTGTTTTTTATGCTAAATCTCACCCATTAATTTGGTTCTCACAAAAAGGTAAACTATCAATAAAGGAGTTAAAGTATATTTTTCAAATCCATCTTTTAATAATACTGTAATAGTCCCCCCAAAAGTTTTAATTAAAATATATGTATGTATATGTACATGTGTGTGTGTGTATAATTGTATTATAGCATAGAATTTGAAATAAGAAGACTTGCATTCAAATTTTGCCTCTATATGTCTCTATTTCATTCAGGATTTCCTTCCCAATTTTCTCACCTACCGCCTTACCTTGAGCCCCACTCACGTTGGTAAGCATCAGATTCTTTCCCTTTATCTTTCCTTCTATTCTACTGAATGATTTTATACATTAAATAATTTTATTTTTTATGTTGGTGAAACATAAAAAACTCTTTTCACATTGAAATATAGCCTTGAAGATAGCTATCATTCCATGAGAATAATTTAAATAAATAAGCATTCTTTTAATGAATATTATTCAGTAAACATTTATTTTCCTTTTCCTTCTCATTAGCCTGGAAGAAATAACCTTTTATCAAAAACAAACAAGCAAAAAAACAAACATAATCTACCCATTTGTGCTATAAATCACATTCCAGGACACTTCTGGGTCTTTGTTTCTATCTTATGTTCTTTGGTTCCCTACACCATTATTTTCTCTTATTCTATATGGTCATTTCCATCACTACAGAAACATGTTCTCTGTCTTCAAGGTTAAAAGACAAAAAAAATAAAGTAAAATCAACTCTGGACTTTACATTTCCCTTCTAACCTCCTTCACATTCCTCTCTTCCCTCTTCACTAAATGTATTGGAAAACACTCTCTCCACAAACCATTTTTACTCCCTCACTTTACATTCACACCTCAAGCAAGTTTGTCTAGCATTTTCCTAAATGTCATCACTGCAATAACCCCCATGTTACCAAATCCCATTTAATATGGTTTGGATTTGTGTCTTCACCCAAATCTCATGTAAAATTTTAATCCCCAATATTGGAGGTTGGGCCTGGTGGAAGGTGATTGAAACATGGAGGCAGATTTCACCCTTTGGTGCTGTTTTGTTGATAGAGTTCTCATGATATCTAGTTGTTTAAAAGTGTGTAGCACCTCACCACTCTCTTTTCCTCCTGCTCCGGCCGGCCATGTAAGACACTCCTGCTTCCCCTTCCATGACTGTAAGTTTCCTGAGGCCTCCCCAGCCATGCTTCCTGTACAGCCTCCAGAACCATGAGCCAATTAAAACTTTTTTCTTTATAAATTACCCAATCTCAGGTATTTCTTTACAGCAGTGTGAGAACAAATTAATACACCATTCTATCTCTTCAATTTACTGATTTGACAAAATATTTGAGAATTCACCATATGCCTGGACCCCTCTACTCACTCAGCGTACAACAGTGTACAAAACAGTCAGATATATCCCTGTCTTTATGAGGCTTTTACTGAAAGGATGAATAGCACTATGAAAAAAAGTGGTGCAAGGGATAGAATCTTTTAACATCAGGAAACAGATGAAATTTTAAATAGGGTAGTTCAGAAGACCTTACTAAATTTGAGATTTAATCAAATTTATGAAGAGTATCAGAATTTGAGCCACACAATTTAGGAAACTTTCTAGACAGAAGAAACAGCAAATGCAAAAGCCCTGTGACAGAAGGAGGTGTGACATTTTGAGGACCAGCAAGGATGCCACCATATGACAAGAGAAGTGGGGAGACAAGGAATGAAGTCAGAGACGTAAGTTAGTAAACCATGTAAGTAAATGCAATAAGCTTTTACTCAGTGAGATGGAACTACTGAAGGGTCCTGAACTGAGAAATGCTACTATGTGACTTGGATTTTTAAAATATCACTTGTTTGTTTAATTGCTAATATAATATGACAGGCCAAGAATGGGAGCAGATAGATCTTTTAGGAAAGGTTGAAATGATCCAAGCAGGAGAAGGTGATGGCAGGAAACTGAGTGGTTAAAATGGAGGTGGAGTGAAGTAGTCTATTGTGAATGTTTTGAAAGAAGAGCAAGGCAGGACTTGCTGATAAGAGATGTGAGAAAAAATGAGGAGTCAAGAATGATTTTAAACATTTGTCCTGAATAAATGAGGAAAAAAAGGTCATTTGCTGATATGAGAAAGGCTGGAGTGAGCAGACCATGAGAAAATATCTGAAGTGAAGTGAGGAAGATGTTAAATTTGAAATTCATATTGGAAATCTAAATAAAGATGTTTTACAGGTACTTGCATAAGGTGAAACTGAAGTTTATGAAGACATGAGCTGAAGACACGATGTTGGGAGTCACAGGCATAGAGTATTTAAAGCTATGAAACTGCAGGGGACGACCAAGAACTTTAGACAGAAGCCTGAATACAGATCAGAAATCTGAGGAGAAAATGGCAAAGGAGACTGAGGAAGAATCACCAGTTAGAGAAAAATGAGAGAGTATTATTCTAGAAGCCAAATTCAGAAAATATTTCAAGAAACTGTGCCAAATTCTGTTCATAGGTTAAATAATACATGAACTGAGAAATTGTGACTTCCACAAATCATGGGGGTGGAAAT
Organism: Theropithecus gelada; assembly: GCF_003255815.1. Classification (NCBI taxonomy): domain Eukaryota; kingdom Metazoa; phylum Chordata; class Mammalia; order Primates; family Cercopithecidae; genus Theropithecus; species Theropithecus gelada. The sequence continues at coordinate 115,151,136 of NC_037676.1, forward strand.
GGTCCAGAAGAGAATGAGCATTTGGATATGATTAATTTTAAAAGAAGATAAATTCTTCTATGAAATTAATATAAAGGAGAACAGAAAGGCTTTCAGAGCATGTCGTATATTGACCACTCCCATCCTTGAAACATAATATTTAGTGGACTTTGACAAAATCACTCTCTTTTAGAGAGAGGTAAAGTGTTATCACCACAAAATGATAACCATGTGATGCAATACATATGTTAATTAGCCAGATTTAGTCATTCCACAATGCATTTATACTTCAAAACATAATGTTGTACACAGTAAATACATACAATTGTATCTGTCAGTGCAGAAAACAAAACTAATTTTTAAAAATTACTCTTCTAGTTTTCAATCTACGTTATGGACACTTGGTAGATTCTTTCAAATTTCTTGTCGGTTCCTACTCTTCTACCTAAAATTAAGCACTGAGTTTTCAGTGCTTAATCTTTCGTTGTCTTTTCCCTGATTTTGCATTAAGTCTGTGGGGGAAATGGAGTATTTAAACTCCATCCATTTAAATACTATCTTTCTGGGCTAAATGTCAACTAGCACTCCAGCTTAGAACTTCTCATAAACTTCAGACATAGATAATCATAGATCATTTTCCTTCTTAACATACCTACTCAATCATCCCTTGAAACCACAAATATACTCTTGAGCTTAAACATCACAGTCCACAGCGAAGGCATTCTTTTTTTCCTTGATCTAAATTATTTTCTCATTAGAGATTTTTACGCAAAGGATTCAAATCAGAAATTTCAGAATTGCTCATAATTTCTTCTTTTTCAGTCATAGCAACATTCAATCCTGTCATTTTCAACATAAATTTATAGTAAATCTGCCTTCTCTTCATTTCTGCCTTTCATCTTAATCCAGTCAATTTGTATTTTCTCACAAGGATAGTGCAACACAACCCTGTTTCCTACTTTCTTTTTTGTCACACTATAGTATATTTTCCAGAAATGAAAAACAAAAAACAACTTCTCAAAGTTTAAACATATTTTCCCTCACTCCTGCTTAAAATTCTTCTGTGTCCCCCTTATCATGACCTGAGGACAAGGTTCTACCACTTTATTTCAGATAATTCTCACTTAATCCTGCTATGTTTTAGCCACATGGGCATTTTTAGGTTCTTCAAACTTGTTAAGCTTTTTCCTCTGCAGGGCCTCTGTTTATTCTGATTGGCTTCTTCTCCTCAATGTTGCTGTCCTGGCACTGCCTCAACTCCAATCTTCTCATGCCAAGCTTCTTCTCATCTTTTACACCACTTCATTATGATAATATTTTCCCTGGCTATCTGCCTAATCTAGGTACTACATCCCCTGTCTTATTCTCTATTCCAGCCCCTTCCACTTTTTTCCTTTATAGCAGATTTTCACATTTAGGATTCCTTTCTTTGGTCTGTTTAATGTGTACTCACATACACATATTAAACGTATATACAGGAAGGCTTCATTAACATCGTTAATAGATTCATGGAAACTCATGGATAACAATATCATTTTTTTCCTCATCAATGTTTTAACAAAAGGACGTTATTGGGGGACCTGCTGTAAATCATTTTACTTAAAGCCACAGTTTCTAAGAAACTATTGGAAGAACTTGCCCTTCTCTTTTACCATCCTGTCCCTTAGCAAAGTACATAGTATATTGTTGGTAAACTTTTGTTGAATAAATGTATGGATGGATGAATGTCTACTTTGGACAGGTCACAATGGGACTGAGGGAGTGATTTCTTAAAGACCTTCATTAAGAGTGGTCTCTTAAGGAACTTCATTAATAAGAGAGAGACCTACAAATAACTGTAAGACGATATATCTTAGCTGGCTTGTAGAAGTGTAACAGCTGTTTGAATAGAAATTAATAATATGAAAGCTGACTTTTGGAGTTTAGCACTTTTATTGTGTGAGACGATGTGCAAATTTCCTCGTCTAGAATTTCACTTAACACAATAGCTCTTTGCAAGTTTATGAGACTCCCAGAGCAGCTAAAATGTAAAAACAAGCTTTGAACTTAGGTGTCCTTTTCCCAAAGTATGTACTCATAATAACAAATCTTATAAAAGCTTCCAGGACTCAGAAATTTTATTTAAATTCTTTTATGTTTTATCCTAATGCATTAATTATTTTTGATCACTTGTGCTAAACTATAGTTTTCAAAAAAAAAGTATTCAGTAAAAACAGAAAAATAAATAAATGCTCATTCTCAGAAAGAAGAAAATGTGGAATCAGAACTGAGTCTTCCTTAATGATGCAATTAGCTTCAATTAAATATAAACTTTGAAATAATCACTTGGACTTAAATGTCTCTATTTGCTCAAGTATCACGTTGAACATGCCTTCACTGTCTTGACGAGAAAACTGGAGGTAAGAATTTAGAGTCATATAAAGACTCAACTTGCTAATTTATCAGTTTTGACTGAAGGGCTAAAGAAAGACTTAATGTGACTAGGTTATAACTTTATCATATGTTACAAGTCCTCTTTCTTGTGTTTTTTGACATTTGTTATAAAGAGATACAAACTTTACTGTCAACATGTTTTACTAAGGATATTTTTTTATCACCTGATATCTAACACAATTGACCTTTGTGTTTTTATAGATTTCAAGTTTTCAAAAACTGTTAAATAAATACATGAGTTTATAAATTACGATGTGAGAGATAGTGGACATTTATAACATATGTTTATATTTAGTCACTATATAATTAACTAGTGTTTTCCAGGCACAGTGACTCATACCTGTAATTCCAGCACTTTAGGAGACCGAGGCAGGTGGATCACCTGAGGTCAGGAGTTCGAGACAGGCCTGATCAATATGGTGAAACCCCATTTCTACTTAAAACAATACAAAATTAGCTGGATGTGGTGGTAGTGCATGCCTGTAATACCAGCTACTTGTGAGGCTGAGGCTGGAGAATCCCTTGAACCCAGGCGGTGGAGGTTGCAATGAGCCGAGATCATACCATTGCACTCCAGCCTGGGCAACCAGAGCAAAACTCCGTCACAAAAACTAACTCACTAACTAAATAAATAAAGAACTAGTGTTTCAGTTACTAATTTTTCTTATTTGTTGTTTGCTTATTTTTCCTTCAATTTTTGTTCTTCAAAATACTGATCATTTATTTCTCGCCCTATAAAAATCTGAGTAACCTATGATATTTTAGCAAATACTTTCCTTGTTAGAATTTTCTCTGTAATATTTTTGATAAGTGTGTTTTTGCTAGTCTCCTAACTTAAAATAAGGATAATGTCTATTTTATCTGGAAATGCAAATAAGCTATAATAATAATAATAATAATATCTTAGTAGCAGTATTTTATTATTTAATAGAAACCAAAATAGGCTCTGAGTAGATGCAATACAGAAGGGAGGTTTTCAGAGAGGTGGAGGAACAAATTCAGGAATGTGAATTTTTTAGAGAGATGCTTTTAGAAAAGGAATGAAGAAAAAGCATAACTTTGGATTAAGTTAAAAACTAGGATTTGATTCCAAGGAATGAGATTCCAGAAACATGATTCTACTATGCTATAGAAACCAGCGTTGCTACTATCTTCAAATTACACCGCACAAGAGATTGTCTGTTTCCTCAATATACAAATCAAATACATGACATACAGGTATAGCTTTGTCAATGTATCTCTATCACTTCTGTGAATACATTGACCTTACCAGATTAAAAAAAAACACATTTATTTTTCTAACATATGTTGAAACAATTCCCCCAAAAAAGTAAACAGTAAAAAACTACTGTCAGAAATAAATTGTAATGATAAAATTTATTTAGAAAGGAATGCCACTTTTGGGGGAGGCTTTCACGATATCATCTTGATTCAAGAGTTCCTCAGCTATAGACCTTTCTTGTAAAGTTTTCTATTAAGCTAAAAATGTAGAACTGTGAGTAGTTTTAAAACAAGTTATTCTTTAGCAACAAAATATTAAGTACTACAATCCTCTTGTAGGAAAAAAAACAAATTGGTCCCATTTAGATTCATATTGATTTTGGCCCACAGCCCTACTTATTATTTAATTAAATGGGAATGCACCATGCAGAGCTATTAAGTTGTTTAGCCAAAGAATACAAAAAACATGTAGCATGAAAATACATTATAAATTATATAGGAAGAATTTTCACAGGAAGATACAAGTATTGCAAGATCATCTACACACAAAGGTATGTTAAAACATTCAACATCCAAAGAAAATACATGAGAGAATGGAAGAATTACTGAACAACGTAGAGCAGACTTAAAATGTTGTATCTTTTATTTGCAAAATAAGATTGCCATAACAAAAGATTCCTTGACCTTCTTTGACTTTAATCAGTGGTTGTATGAAGAGGATTTCATTTCAGAGCATTGAGCACTAGATTTAGGGAGTGTCTTTTTTCCAAGCTAATTTTATAGCTGTGGAATCAATAGTCTAACACAATGAAAAAAGTTAAAACTTGAAGTCTGCTAAAGAACTACTTTTATCACTTTTTATGCAGAATTTTATGGAAAGTAGATAAATGAATCAGGTAACTTTTAAACTTGCTAATTAAAGTATTTATTTATGGTTGAAATGTTTAGTAAATTTTATTAAGAATTTATAAAATTTAATGATAAAATTATAATGCACTTCTAAAAATAATGGTATCACCTAATTTGTGCAGTGCTTGTATTTCTATGGATAATTAATTTTATTTAAATTGCACTGTCATTGTACATGCATTAAATGTTATATATCAAGTTATATATATATACCAAATCTCAAGAGATATGTATGTATATGTATATATGTATATTTCAAGTGATATATATGTGTGTATATATATACATAGTGTGTGTGCCAAGTGATATGTAGAGAGAAACCGAGAAATAGTGACAGAGAGAGGATGAGTAAAACAAACCCAAACCAAGAACTACTACTGAGTCATTTTGTAAACCTAGAAGGAAGGACAAATCATTCGTTTTCTCAGTCATGGTTTTAACTACCACATAAAACAATCAACAAATAACAATGTCTATATAACCATGGTTTAGATGACCTAGGATTTTTATAAAAATAAATACGAAAATGAAAAATGTCATCTTAGGACAGAAATATTTTACATGTTGACATATTCACAACATGTAAACTATGTAATTTAAATTAAAGCCATATAAAATCAAATGTATTTGATTCTCATTTAGAATCAGAGTTGCACAATAGCTCTCCTAAATATTAGTTCTCATAATTATATGTACGACTTAAAAAATCTAAAATCAAAATATACTCTCAAATGTTTTGTCATCTGTAAGTAATTCATTGAGAGTTGCTGATGCACCATTTAAAAGAGAAAGGAAATCAGTCAAGATTAAAAAATAACTGAAAAGGAATATAATGACAATGTAATCCATCCTTCTCATTTTCAGTATGAGTAAATTAAGGTTCAAAGATATTCAACAATTTTTATATAATGAGGGACATAAATAGCATTCCAATGCATACATTTAGATTATCAGCTTAATGTTAGTGCCTCTCTTAATTTATCTTATTTTTAAAAAAATAATAAATTTGAAGTGTGTAGGCTTTTTATTTATATCTGTTTCATCCTAGCCTGAAGTAATTCTCAGTCATTCATTAATTTTATATTACCTAATCCTTGTTGGTTTTGTATATATGATTTGCCTGATAACAAGAATTATCACAAAATATTTTTCCAAACTGCAGCTTACTACATGAGTCACACAAGGACAGCCAGCTACTTAAACAACAACAGTTGCCTGTTTCAAAACTGTCTCACAAGGCAAGTTAAAAACTGCAAGGGCCTAACCATAACTTCAAGATTACAAGTTTTATCTAGCAACCACTGACACTCGCCAATGAACTTTCCTTCAAAACAACTTGCATAACCTCCTCTCTTCCCAATAAATCCCTAATAAATCCCTTTCTTTGTCCTCCAGAGATGACAGAGGCTATTTCAGTTTGTGCATACGTCCTGGATTGCAATCCTATTTCTTTGTTTCTTCCCAAACAAGTCCTTTACTCTTGAAGATTTGTCTCTATATGTTTTTATTTCAAGTTAACAGACTGTTGGACTCTTCAGGCACAGAAAGAGTTTAAAAGAAGAACAGAGATAAAAGAAGATTGGTGTGAGTATTTTGTTTCAGAGAGCCCTTGTAGATTGGTGAGGACCCTTCTAACAGCCTTTCTGAAAAAGTAGTGGAAGAGTGATACCTTTTAGCACCAGCCTAGTGGAGTGGGCTTTAATGGGATTGCCCAGCTACAGTATGTATTTTTTGCAGTTGGCACACAAAAAGGACTGGTGTCCATGTCTGAAAAAATTCTAATCCAACTCATACAGAAATAAGTCACCAGTCAAGGAAATCTAGAGAGTGAGAGAAAAGAGTGCATCTGTGTTGGGATAAGCCTGGTCTTTTTGTGCTTCTAGGGAAAATAATGTGTTTCCTGTTTAATCAGGGAGGATCATGGGATACAGATAAAATGAGACTATTTGGCGTCTATCCAACCAGGCCCTCTGGGAGGTAGGACTACCTCAGCAGAAAGAGAATGGGATATGGAGGGGCAAGGGACCAATTTGGGCACGTGTCCATTTAGATGCATCCATCTGGAATAAGGAATCCCAGAAGAGAAAGGCCTAGCTTCAATCACTTAAAAGGCCCTGGACATCCCATGACAAAGTTAGCTTAAATATCAGGACCAGAGAACATCTTAGGTCTTAGGCCCGGGTCAGTCCTTTTATATCTTCTCCACTGTACCTCCGCCAGATCCAAGACAGACCTGAAACAGTGGCAAGTAAGAAATTTGGAAAAAGGAGTAAAATACAAAAAGGAGAGACAAGAACAGTTAATCTTGTCCCTCTTCTTTCCTTATATAGGCTTCCTCTGGATGACAAGGCCCAGGAAGGGAGAGAGTAAATAAAAATTTGACCTTGAATCATATTTAGTGTTTTGATTACTCTGTATGGCTTGGAATTTTAATTATAAAGTTGAAACTGTATTTCTAGTTGTTATAGGCTGAATTGCTCTCCTTAAAATTTATATGTTGAATATCTGACTCCCAGTGCTTCAGAATGTGACAGTATTTAGACAAATGACTGTAAAGAGGTGATTAAGTTTAAAATGAGGCCTTTAGAGGGAAGCCTAATCCAATATAATTAGTGTCTTTCTAAGAAGAGGAAGTTTGGACATACAGAGCAAGACACCAGAAATATATGTGAGCAGAAGAAAGACCATGTGAAGACACAGCAAGAAGACAGCCATCTTCAAGCCGAAGAGAAAGGTCTCAAAAGAAACAAAACCTACTGACACCTTGGTCTCAGATTTCTATCCTCAAGAACTGTAAGATACACATTTCTGTTGTGTAAAACACCCAGTCTGTGATACTTTAGGAATTTGTATTAATTTTATATGGTCATAGAACCTAACCGAGTTTTAATCCTGGGGAATGTTTCTGTTGAGGGTGTTTTTCTTCTGTCAAGCTAAAATGATTTATTTGAATTTGTCAGTATACCTAACTGGAAAAACTAGAAGATATCTAAGGTTATTACTAAAACCTCATATGCATTTGTGATATTTTTCTTTTTGCATACAGTTGTTGTATTTTCTAACTCAAAGAATAAATATCCTTATGGGGAAAATGTTACGTAATGGAATGTATAAAATTAGACCTATGCTAGATAGTATTAGAGGACACTATTAACCCCGCCATGTAAAATTATATAGAAAGAAATGAGAAATATTCATTCCATTTCTTAAATATCTCAATACCTTCTCAGTACCTTTGTGGTGGGGAAAAGGCCTCTGCTACTTGTATGACAGTAAGTAGGAGTATACATTTAGGAGTATGAAAAAGAAAAAAAAGAGAAATTAGCTTTCAAAGGAGTATTTTTTTAATTATTAAAAGTCAGAATTTTGTAGAATTCCCTTATTTTATATAATTCTTTTAAATTGCACAACGGTGGAGGAAAATCATAATTTTATGTGAATTATGGCTTCTAAAGTTCTGAAATAAGGCAGATCAGGAAATATAATAATCATAGATAATAAATCATAAAGAGTTAGTGAACAATAACAAAAGCTGAGGAGGAACGGAGAAAAATGACACTGTATCATGTTCTGTCAGTGTATTTATGTGATTTTTGAACTAATTTCCTGCCTTCTTATAATTGGTTAGCACTAGCTTAGTTTCCATAAGAGGGGTGCTCACCTTATCTGTTAAGGATGAATAATCAGTATGGTAGCCTCCAGCCACTTATAGGTTTTAATCGTTTGAAGTTAGCTAGTATAACTGAAAAACTGAATTTTTAATTTTATTTAATTATAATTAATCTTAATTTTAATTTAGAATCTGGTAGTGAAAAATACTTTTCATTACACACAACTTTATTGTTTTATAGGCTATATTTTATTCTAACTGTTGCATCATATAAGATGTAGCTGTATTGTAGTGAGGATTTGGGAACATGCATCTTTCTAGTACTATATATTGATACTAAAATATTTCCAGTACTATATATTGATATAATATTACATGTATTTGTTTGAATATTTTATGAGGGAGCAATAATTACGGTGATACTGAAGTAAATCATAATTGCTAACAAACTAAAACATTTATTATATTAATATGTTTTCTTCTAGTCTATAAAATAATAAACTATTTCCATAGAAAAAAATCAATGTTCAATATGAGATGTGCTATAAGTATAATGCCCTAGAATTTTAAGCCTTAATATGAAAAATAAAATGTAAAATATATTAGTAATATTTTATATAGATTATATGTTGAAATGTTAATATTTTGGCCATATTAGTTAAATATAATTAAAATTAATTTTGCCTATTTCTTACACTTTTTACATGGCTACAAGAAAAATTAAATATTTATATATGTGTGTTATATCCTTTTTGGCTGGTGCTGTGCAAAGGAGTCTAGAACCTATGCAGAGGTTAATCAGAAGGTGAAGGATACCAAGGCTTTCCACAGGGAATGATAAATGGGGACACTTCATATTACTGTGAAGTCGTGCTACCATGAGAACAACTTTTAAGTTACTGACATTGGGAATAGTAGATTAAGTACAAGAATTTTGGACCTAGAAAGAATTCAGTCCTGAGATATTAAGTAATCTATTCAAGTTCACAGACTGAAGTCGGTATTAATATTTACTAACTTCTAACTAATCCAGTGCTCTTTCCAGAACAATACTTGTATGAAGAAAAATTAATTCCTGGGAATCTCTATTTCACTCTGCTTTTCCAATCTTAGCTTCTATGGCCATTTCCTGCTACTAAACATCTGCTTTGAAAAAGAACCCTTGTCATGATGAAAAACTAGAAAAATTGTGTTCACTTGGAAATCTGACTGACTATATGACCACAAAATCTGGAGTCTCATGTTAGTTACGAAAAATCTAAACAGTAATTGCTACATTTTCTGTAGGGAGGGAGGATATTATCCAATGAAATAAGGTTATGTTCTTGTTAGTTCAATAATATGATGTTTTGATTTGAACTTTTTCAACAAACATGCACTGAGTATTATGAAATTATTACATTTCCCAATAGGGGTCTTATAATTCTTTCACTTCAAGCTGTTTTATAACTACAGATTCTTTCTTGAGTTTTTCAATAACAACTAGTGGTACCTGAACTAACAAAAAGATTAAATAAACCTGTAATAGCAGATGATATTATTATTTGTTTCACAAGTATACATACAATAGCAATGAATAGACTCTGCTGATGTCTCACATGATTAATTTGTAATATATTTGTCTGTTAAATGTTTGACATAGTTTAATGAGGATAATTTTTATTATAATATCTATCACATAGATACCTGTAATTAAGTGGTTGTTTTAAATTAACAAAATGACAAACAGGCACCTATATTAAGATTCAGAAAAGGTTTCTTGAAGTACAAGGTGAACCACCCACCATGTGCACACCAAAGTAGATCCCTGCAAAATTTTCAGTTACAAGGAAGTGAAACCTCTAGTGAAACTGTAATATTCACTACTTGGGTGCATCTCCTCACTTTTAGGACTCACGGGCTATGAATTTTATCTAGAAGTTTTCTTGAAAAGGGAAGGAGGAGGTGATATAAGCCCTGAAAGTTTGAACATTTATCCCAAGAAAGCTGACTTTTATTCTAGAAGAGATTGGCAAATTTTAAGTTTTTTCTCTCATCATCAGGAATGTGGGAACCAAACAAAATAGTTATGCAAAGTGATCTATCATTTTATCAGTTTTATAATTACCAAGTACTACATTTGAACCTAGTATAAATTTTAGAAAATATTATCCATATTATAACTGGATATTGACAGATTATTTCCTATTTATTGTAGTTAGTATATTTAAAGACAGTAATTGAAATCAAAATCATTTGCTAAGTTGTATCTGGATTTTTACAAATTCCATGAGATCATAATATGAAACTATTATAATTTGTCTTTGACTTTATAAATACTCCAATAAAGAATAAATAAATATACAAACAAACCAATATTTACATGTATTGAACAGTCTTAAAATTAGCAAAGGTAAGCATTAAAGTTTGGGGGTTTTTAAGTAAGAATCCATGATATTTTCTTTTTAATTATAAATCAGAGTCACTCCAGTATCAATGCTATGAAGATTAATCCAACTCCCTAGAAAAAAATTATATAGGGGATTCTCTATCTGATCTTCAAAATCCTAAATTTTATGACTATTTATTAAGTACATTCTTTTTTTCTTTATACTTCCCTGTTGTACTTTGTGCCAAAGCTTATTATTTTCTGATTTTAAGTGATTCTTTTTATCAGAATCTGAATTTAATGTTTCCACAATCACTCTTTTCTCATGAATGATGTCCTCTAATAATTCTGGTAGTCTCAACATTAATACATATTGTTAACTCCTAATCAGACAAAAAGGATTATAAAACAGCTGAAAAAGATAAAGGAAATAATCAAATGACTCCTAAAATTATACTTTATTTCTAAAACCTTATTTTATATATTAAAACTGTACCCCAATTCTAAATACAGTTATATGGCTTAAGTTTAATTCATGAATTTTAAAATGTTAAGAAAGATAAAAATGTTTTACTAGAAATTGTTATATTGGACTAGAGTTAAGAATAAAAGTGCAACTAAAATTGTGTTTCCAACATAGAATAGTTTGCTCAGTTTACTAGGGTATGTTTCATAACAAAATTTTTGTTTCAGGGAACTTTGAAGAAAAACAATATTTAGCCACTTTTCTGTCAAATACACATAAAACTAATGAACAGAATTTTGGGATGGGAGGTATATAAAAAGATTGCCAAATCTAAGGATTAGAATTATTTTGTTAAAAGTGTAGTCAAACTTTCATTTTCAATATTGCAATAACTAAAACTCCTTCTTTACATTTATAAACTTTTCCAGTATTATTGCCTTAGATTTTAAATTAAATTAATATTTTTTATTTATTAATAAAATAGGAAAACCTAAAATTTAAAATCATTCTTGATTAATTTAATAAAAGGCCTTAAATCTTATACTGGCATGACTTTAAAATATTTATTTGTATTACAGAATAAATGCTATCAGTTTTTTAATAATTGCTTTAGATAGAGCAATGATTATTTAGATAGACCATTTTCATTATTAATGTTTGATTATTTTTGCTGTTTGTGTAGACATTGTACTTAAAAGAAGATGAGTCTCATAGACTGTCAGGTCCAAAAAGCAGGAAGTAAAATAATTTTCTATGTTTTTGCTTCAAACAAAAATTGTTTTAAAAAAGAATTTCCAAGTGAAAGTATTTACTTAGCATTGAAGGAAACTTGAAGAAAGATAATAATGTCAAAATCAAATACAAAGAAAAAAGTGCAAGATTAGAGATTATTCTCAAACACTGCATACCAATGAAACTCAAAATTCTATTCTCTTAAAACTCAGTAAATAAAAGTAGCTCTCTTACTTCATAAGCTTAAAATAATGCAGTTGGCCTATGTATTAAAGCATATTTTGACATAATAATTTAAATGTATTATTTATAAATTTTCCCATAGCATATACTCAGTAAAAATTAAATAAAACCTACTGTACTATGAAAAAATGTATATTCATTGAATATTTCTGGAATTACACTAACAAAGTTCCATCTACAATCTTTACCATAAAAGTAATCTACTCATCTACATCTAATATGATTTGGCTCTGTGTCCCCACTCAAATCTCATCTTGAATTGTAATCCCCATGTGTCAAGGGAAAGACCTGTAATCCCAATGTGTCAAGAGAAGTGAGTGATTGGATTATGAAGGCGGTTTCCCCCATTCTGTTCTGTTGATAGTGAGTGAATTCTCAGGAGAGCTGACGGTTTTACAAATGGTAAATTTTTCAGCACTCACACACATGCTCTGTCATGCCTGCCGCCATGTAAAAGATGCTTGCTTCCCCTTCTGCCATGAGTGTAAGTTTCCTGAGGCCTCCCCATCCATTCAGAACTATGAGTCAATGAAACCTCGTTTCTCTATAAATCATCCAGTCTCTGGTGGTCCTTTATAGCAGTGTGGGAACAGACTAATACAATGTCTAACATTCCTATGATAATACGGTATATCTAAATTGTCTGAACCAAAAGTTATTGGTCTTCTCTTTTCATGTCACACTCCTCCACCCTATCCTTGGAATCATAAATACAACTCATTGAGAGTTATAACATTAGAGAAGGGGTTCATGACTAGAATGGTGGGATATATGGTTCCCTGTATTTTATTAACAGTGGATATGGTGAAGGTACAACAAGAAAGAAAAACAAAGATAGAAAAAATACATCATTAAACAGTTTATATTAGTGAAGCAAAGATTAAATACCATCTCTCTTTACAGAAATTTGCTTTGATACTGTGCTCTATTTTTAAGCCTGCACTATATTTATGATTTTAGAAAATCTGTTATAGAAAAAAAAAAAAACTGTTTCTCAGTTTTACTTACAAACTAGCCTATTTTAAAAATCAGTTCCAAGAAAAAGTGTTTTTTCCTTGAGAAACGTGGGCATCCTCATTTGTGATAGTGAGAAATATAAAGCCTAGTGTTTTATCTTTTTAACTGTAGCTCCTGGATTCAAATTTTATGTTTCATCACAATATTTAAACTATTCATTTTTCATAGTTAGAGTGTGTGCTTTCTCATCCGTTCCATATGTTATTATCTCTTTCCACTGAAGACTTTATTTACTTAATGTCTTACTTATACTATAAGAAATCTTTCGAGAACAGATGAGATCAGGCGAGTTAAGGGTGGTATGGCTATCCATTGAGGTGGTTTGATTGCATATTATCAAAACTTAAATCTGACTAACTATAGGTAAAAGGGAAATAATTATAAGGTCATGGTGGGAGCTTCCAGGCCCAAAGGGAAATCTACAAAAGCAGAAACCTAAAAGGACAGGAATCAGGGCGTTTGGAAGATCTAGGTAGCTAGTCTTCAGGAAACCGAAGGATCCGCTGGCTCCAATCATTTTTCTTCTGTTCTTTAACCACTGGGCTCAAGAGCCTGGGAAGACAGTCCATTGTTTATGTGGTGGATTCATATTCAGTATCCATTCTGCCCTCATTCTAGAGTCTCTTCAGTCATTGTTAAGGCTAGAAAACCAAACACTACATTCCATAGTATACTTTGCAGTGTTCCAGAAGGTACTTAAAAATATTCAGCTAGTCACGTGTGTTTGTGTGAAATCAGAAAGGCAGAAGTGAGGTGGAGGCCACATTTGTGCTACTTCTGCAGTTTCTGGTGCAGAACATAGATTACAAGGTTGTTGATTTTTCTGCAACAGGTTTAGCTGAAAGCTAACCACTTATCAGATATAGAGAGGATGGCATGGGTCATTCATTTTGTTGGTGCAGTCCCAGCAGGCATGTCGTGGCTCTGGAGCCAACAATTGTGGCCATGGTTTCTAATCTGTTAGTCACAGCTGACGTTCACATTTCTGGTTCCAATGGTTACAGCAACAATCAGAATTTGCCATTGTGGTTCCCACTTCCTTGGTTTCCTGATGTTAACAGTTCTCTTTGCAGATTGTTATTTGTTATATAACAATTATTTGTTCTGCAAATAATTACTGGAGACTCCATTCTCTGTAATCAATCCCCTTCTGCTTAAACAGGTAAATAATTCCATTTTAGTCCAATTGGCCATCATGGCTCATAAGCCTACCCCTTGGTGGGGCTGATTGGCAGCCCCACCAAGATTGCACACACAATGGAAGAGGGATAATTTCCCCAGAAGAAAATAAGATGCCCTTATCAAGAAAAAATTATAAAAGGGACGATTGGTTGTGGGTAGCAGAAAATAACAACCAACCATCCTGTAAATGAATACAAAGATAATTAATTAACATTATTTTCAGTGTGTCTTGTAGGACCATTACACAAAGCAAAGTTTTCTGAAGTCCTGAAATATTACAACACATTATGAAAGCTTAACTACCCCAAGGGAAGGAGTCAAGGAATGCTTCAGAAAGAGACATCTGATCTCAGTCTTAAGGCTCAAAGAAATATGAAGGTCTTTCTAGGTAGTGGGAAATTAATGACTTAGTTTGTACTCTGTGTCTGTATGTGTGTGTGTGTACACGTGCTCGTGCACATGTGTGTTGAGTATCTAAATAAAGATTGAAGAGTCAAAAAGAGAAGAAGTTTTAATACCTTTTAATGTACACAACAATAACATGTCTGGCTACTGTGAAACTGTTTGCTAAAAGAAAAACCAATGCTCAGAGAACTCAGGAATTCATATCTTTATGATTCAACTCTAAGCTTCTGATCCTATTGTTTAATTAATATACTATGCTGCATTCCCGAAAATCTTATTTACCTTCGTTCAGTAACTGTACACGGACATTTGTGTAAAAAACTTCCCAAATGTAAAAAATGGACTAACTATGCCGAAGTTATTTGTTTTTGACTGAAACAATGGGCATCTAAAATGCCAGAAGTCTCTGTGTAATTGAGGTATATGAAAGAGCATTTTCAATATGGTTTGAAAGTTCTTTCCAATAAATATGCTTTTCTTTCAATAAAAGATGCCCAGTTGATCCCAAAATTACAATAGGCTATTTGAGAATCTATGTAAAATATTATTATTATCTTTCATAACTTCTAAATGTTGTGTGTTGCTATTAATATATCTTTATTTCATGAAAAATAAATTTATGTTTTGCCTGCATAAGAAGAATCACATACAAAAAAAATTTGGAAGAAAAGATAAAAATCAAATTGTGATTAAAATTTAAGGAATTTACAAGCTTGTATTAAGAATATAAAATTACTCATATATTTACATATTTAGAATTGATTAAATACTGCAATGCCTAAACTTACATGATAAATACAGTTATATGAATGCCTACAGCTATGGTATTTATGATTGCACATTGAAAGAGAAAAATGTTGAATGTTGAATAATTTTTAAAATAAGATATTTCATACTTGAATAATTAAGCCTTATGGAATAAAAATACTTTTAATTAAAATCTTCTATAGGTAAGATTTTCTTTCTTGGACAATTGAGTGTCATCTAAAACTCCCCTTCTAATTTAAAAAATAAGTAAATATGACAATGCATTCATGGAAATGGAAAAGAAATAGAGTTAATTTATACTAATGACCAAGTGACAATAATATAGAGGTTTCACAAAATAAGAGGACTTCCAAACACCACAATTAAAGAAAAGTTTTACTATTTATGTGAGACGTAGCACAGTCCAAGTTCTCATTAATAGAGGGTTAATGGAACTTGAATGGAAGAACAATAGTTTAAAACAAAGACAAATATAGTGACATAATATTGAAGTGAATTTGTGGGGAAAGAGTTAAAAACTAAATAACTTTTTTTTAATCAAAGAAGAGATAGTAATAAACTATTCAAGTAAGAGATTTCTATTATAGGTAAACTAGGAAGAAAAATATGTTTTATTTTAAATAGGAGTGGGCATATTCAATACAGGAGCTCAGAGGGAGAACATATTTTATGTATTAAAGGCTTTCTGTTTAAATCACATTTTCAGTACTTTTGAATTGATATAGAACTATGTTTTTTAGCATACTATTCTCAGTCTCTACTTAATCCTATTTAAAATTATAATATCTAAAACATTCAGAAAGCTAGCATATAATATAATTTAAAGATGGTTATATTTGGGATAGCACAGTAGTGTGTGTCTATGTACCTACTCCATCAATTATGGAACATACTATAAGAAATAGCTAATGGCATTCAGTGAACCCTCTAATAGTCTGCAGTTAATTTTCATGGTATTTAATAAAGGACAGAGATTACATAGAAAGGTTATGAGTAAAATATTCAGTCTTTGGAAACCCACAGATTCCTTAAAATATTAATTATAGGTGAATCAATAATAGTTACTGAGTACTCGGTAAATTTATGAGTTATTCAGAAACTGAGCTGCATGGAGACTTACTTTTGACTTTTGTATAATACACAACATTTTCAATCTTGAATTAGTTTTAATATAGACACCGCTAAAATGAAATAGTAGCATGGAACAATGTAAAAAGCATCATTACCATTTCATGATAGGGCATGTATTTTGGCATGTCAGAATTATGATTTTGCAGCCATTTAAGTTATCTTAGTGCATATATATTTTTTAATTTAAATTTCTACATTATGATTTCAAGATTTACTTCTCAATTGAATGAATGCTGTCTATGTAGAATGTTATTTTAAGATATTGCAATCAGAAAAAGCAAGCCTAAATTAGGAAAGTTTTAAAAGAATAATATACAAAGGCATATTTTTTATAATAAAACTTTTCCTTAAACTTATTATAAAATCAAACCTTCAATTTTCTTAATCACTGTATTTCCTCTGTGTTACATAGATAAAAATTCCATCCCTCTTTTGAGTCCCTTTTCCTGCAGCAAATAGAAGTAAGTTGTACCTCATAAAACACATCTTTTCCATTTTACTACAGCAATGCTACTTTTCAGTGCCGAAAACACACAATGCTTGAAAACCACAATTACAATCTTAAAAATACTATAAAAGTCAATTAAAGACCAATGAGTAGCATACTGAAATTTATAAGTAAGTACACAAATTGACTGGTAGCTTTGTGCCATTGTCTTATAGTATAAAACAACCCTATTTAAAGATACCAGCTCCATGAAATCATATTGCATAAAACAAATGAAATATCATTTAATATTTGAGGTAGGAGATCTATTTTTTGCTCCAGTTTCTATATATAAATATAAAATATATGCTACTTTATTTCTGTTTAGAAAGATAATAGAAGCCATTTGACCAGAAGATTCCATGAATCTAATAGAAAAGATCACAGGAATCGAAGAGGATTGTTTTTTGAATTTCTGCCATGCCATTGGCCTTAACTAACTGTAGAAAGGAATCAGAGCCATAGAATCATGTGGATGAAAAACTCTACAAGAAAAAGGGTCAACCTAGAGATAAAGAAGCTTCACAGTATCTGATTTTCAATAAAATAGTCCTCTAAAGTACACAAACTTTTAGAAATTGAAATTGGGAACTGGATAAAATATTTTTGCAAATTTAAAAGTGGCATTGGTTTAAACTGGTCAAGATTCAAGTTACTATGCCTAAACACCTATTTTTAATAAAATATATGAAAATAAATTTTTCTATGAACATTTATTTTTGAACTCTAAGATTTAGTGTTTTATGAAGGCTAATATTTTCTATTATGATACATGTTAATGCATTGCATAATTTTAAAGGCATATTTGCATTATGTTTCCATCTCATTAACTACTTTAGAAATGATGATTATGGTAGATTTTCTACAGTGGACTTTGTCTAAAATATTGATTTTAAGTTACTTTCCGAAGGATTTTTATTACAGTGATACTCAGTGCAGTATTCAAATCACATCAAGCTGTTGCAGTTTTCAAGAGAAATCTTATTGACAGAACTGCTTCAGAGAGGTTGCTGGTTTTCAAAATATAAATTAATTTTTGAGTTTTGTATTCCAAAAAAAAAAATATATATGATTTAATGCCATTTTGAGTTCTAAATATAAGCTTCCTAAAGTCATCATATTAAATTTTCAAAGTGCTTAGGACTGAAGACTACTAAAGGGGAAAGCATTAAAAAAAAAAAAAAAAAAAAAAAAACAGATAAATGGAAGAATGTAACTGTGGCAATGCATACTATTCCCTGAAAAGTAGCTGATACACCACTGAGAATGAAATGAATTATTTACATAAGTAGTCTGAGGATAAAGTACACTAAGCTCACATAGTATTACAGAACACTGTAGAAGCTACATTTTCATTAGTATTCCATCTTCATAATAATCTTGTTCAAAAGAGTTTTTCAAGTTAATGCATCAAATATTATATCCTACATATTGAAAATTATTTATGTTAACACAGTTGGTAGATAAAACTCCTAACAAGGTTAATTAAACTAGCTGTAACAAACACTGCATACGAAGGTGAGTTTCGATTGAGGAAGAGCCTACATGCAACTGAAGGTTTTCTGCAGTGATTTGCAGAACAACTTCAGATAGTATATCCAATTGCTGAAGCACTTGATCAAAGCAAAATATTGCATCTGTTACATACTACCTTTTAGAAATCATAATATTCATTATTCTGAACATTATATTATAAAATCAACTAATTTTAATACTGTAATTTAGTTATGATCACATTATTGTCTAGGCAACAGAATGACCATTTTTTTCCAATACAAATTCCCATTTCTAAACGCTATTTTTCTACCATAAAACGCAGTTGTGTACAACAAAATCATTGTATATATCAAAAGAGGCAGAGGTATTCCATAAATATACCTTGATAGGGAGCACTAAATCCACGATATCGATGATTGCTGTCTGTAACAAAATGCAGTCTGAGCCAGTTTTTGTTGCTGATAATTGGTGGTGGTATATTCATTCCAGATAACCTGAATTACAAAAGACAACAACAAAAATTTTAAAAAGCTTTTCAGCAGTAAACGTTTTCACAAAATTGGGACCAAACAAATGTCTACCTATATTCATGACTTTGCACTGTCAACTTTTTAAGCACAAATGAAATAGTTCTTTTATACATAGAAAAGTCGATTATAGAATAGTGCAATTCCAAACACATGCTGTTCCAATCAGGTTGCGTACATTAATACAATCAACTGTAAAACCTTAAGTGCACATGATTTTTTATTCAGCCAAATGTATTTACTGCACCAATAATATTATTTATGGTATTGTTTATTAGTATTATATATTGTTTATCATTTATTAATGTTATATTGTTTATTATTTATATCTTATTTACTATTTATTAATACATTGTATTGTTTATTATTGTTAATGATAAACATAACAGATACTGAGCTGATGGTGCTAGTCACTGTGCTTCCCATGTATGTATTGATACAATAAAGTTACAAAATCAAAAGACCTCAAATAAATTGATACACTTATTTCCAGGGTGAGATTGTACAGTTTTTTCTTATACTCCCTCCTATCCACTTAATGTTTTTTTCAGTATTTCTCACTGGATGGCAAATTTCACAATTTATTTTCATAGAACAAGCATTGTTTTTGTGTAATTTCATAATCTTATAAATGTTCATGACTAGCTTTCATTATAATATATAATTCTATAATGTATTAGAGGCCTACTCCAATGGAGAGGCAGAAAACAGATTGTATATATCCAAATAAATATAGTTGGATATGTAGTCTTCACATATTTGGCTGTAAGAATGCCATTTATAATATACTCAAAACAAGTATCTTAAAGCAAAATGTAGGAACTATCCTCCAGATATTAGTCATGATTAATATATAAACTACCTCTTGCTTTATAATTTTTTGAAGATTTCCAGCAAAGCAGTTTTTCTGACATCATGAAATAGAAAAATACTGCTGTATTATATTTCCACCATATATCTAACCATTTAAATTTTAAGTGTTTGTTATAAAGCCAAAGTAAAAGAGTCTCCAAAGCAAGGCTATTACATAGTTAGGAAGAGTTTCAGATTAAGGTTTCTTAATAACAAGTTCTTAATAATAAGGGCTTCAGATTAAGAGTTTCAGGTTAAGGTTTCTTAATAGCAAGTATATCTTTCCTGTTCTTCAAAGTTCACACTTTTCTTCTTCAGAAGGCAAAATAAATAGCTGATTTATTATACTATGTTTGTGGGGTGGGAATGTCAGGAGGAATTACAAACATTCTCTCACCTCTTGGCAATTAGTCATGCTAGGGGAACAGTAGAAGGAGGATAGAAAATCTATTCTGTGTATGTAATCAGTGTTAAGGTGTAGGTAGAGGGATGCAAGGAACCTCTAACCAATACTTTTCATCTTTATCCCTGAAAACCCAACTTTCCTAAGATGTGCTAGCCATCACTTTTAGTGGATGACCACTTGCCCATTAAAATATAAAATCACCTTTATTGTATTATTGTGCCTACTGGTGTATAGAATGTTGAATTCCAAAATGAAAACATCCAGATATAGGCCATATAGTTCTCATTTTTATTCTTGGTTTGCAGTGCATTTTCTGTAATGTTTCCCTATAAATCTTTTTTCTCTTTTCATAGGGATGAATCTGTTTATTTGTTGAGCTGACTGATTTTTTTTTCCAATATGAATTTAGTTAATAAAAATATATAATATAATTGTATAATTTTAGACTCAAGTTTTAAAAGCTGATTTCATTACTTTCAGAAAATATACAAGTTATGTTTACTCTTGTTGATTAAAATAGTAATTCAGTGAAAAACGATTTGGATTTGTTTCAATTATATTTTCAATTGAGTAGCATAGTTCATGTCAGATTTTGATTTACAATTTGGTTTCGTTCAATTCCCTCTTTCAATGAACATGAACATCCATTGGGATAAGTTTAAATTATTGTTGACAGGCTGGACACATTTCCAGATATAATGAGACTACAATACATAGAGGTGTGTAATACACCGAAGCAGAATTTGGAGATAGACCCCCTAAAAGACCCAGTAAATGAGAATCAACTACACAAGGACATTAAGAAATGTGAGAAAGGAAAAAAGACAAAATGGACAATAAAAATAATAAACTTTCTGTCTTTTCCAGGGACATGAAAGGTAATTTCAGTAGTAGAGTATGGTAAAGGCAAGTAATAGCTACTGTGTAACTGCAGTTTGCAGCATGAATTTACTTTCAGTAATCTAAGAGGGTGGACCTGAAGAAAGCAGAGCTGCAGTAGCGAGAAGCAGAATGTGCATGAGGTGGAGCAAATAATGATAATCTAACAAGTGTGAAAGTAAGAAATATTCCTGATGGCCTCAATGCTTCAGCATATGAGGCAGGACCTTAGATAAGCCAAGAAACTGAACTAGAAAGCACTTGCACCACAGCATCCCTCTGCCACCAGAGAGAAATACATAGTCGTTGGTTATAGGGGAGTCACATGGGCTTTGAAAATCATAGTCACTGAATAATGTTCATTATTTAAACCCATTCTAAACAATATGGCTTGGTTTATGGCTTATGGAGAAATCTCACAAATAAATCTATATATCTCTGTCCTTATTTCACATGTTATCAGGAAAATCAGGAAATGGGGGATTGAGAATATATGCCACTTGGAAAGATTACATTAAACTACTTAATTTAGATAACTACTTTTTTAAATACTAAAGGAGATATTCTAAAATATAACTTATTGTTATCCCTGTGTCAAATTACTGTGGTTATTTGAGAGTAAGCACATTCTAGCATAAAGTCAATGAGAATAATCCTTTAATAAGAAAGAGATTGTATGTATTTATTCAACAATTATTTACCAAACGTTAACTGTATGACAAATGCCAATGGTAAAGGTTGGAAATATGATAGTAAGCAAGAGAAAAATCATGGTTTTACACAGTAAAAATAAAACACACAAACAAATAAATAAATAATATATATTTCAGGTAGTGGCAAATAACATATAACAACAATAACAAAAAAAAAAAAACAAACTAGTAACATGATAAAGAATTTCTAGAAATAAAGTTTCCTTTGTTTTAATATATTTTCCATTTCACCCTAAAAACATCCATACTCATGATTATATGGCTTAAACCATCAAACTGGATTTTAGGATAATTATATCAAGAAAAATATGGTAATGACAAATGTCATAAATTTGTTCCTCACTACTATAGTTACTTGTACTAGAAAAT
The DNA here is from genome assembly GCF_003255815.1 of Theropithecus gelada. Lineage (NCBI taxonomy): Eukaryota > Metazoa > Chordata > Mammalia > Primates > Cercopithecidae > Theropithecus > Theropithecus gelada. The sequence continues at coordinate 115,173,330 of NC_037676.1, forward strand.
TAGACATATCTCTTGAGTAATAAATAAATTGTAATGGAATTTTAAAAAATTATTAATGAGATCAAATTTCATTGCATGTTTAATGAGGAAAGAAATACTGACAATAATAGAGTAACTTGACATAATATTTGTAAAAAAATTTTAGTTCTCCAATTTACTGCAGAAATAATGATTAAATCATAAATTGATATTTAAAATCCTATATAATAGTTTCCATTGTAATTAATCCTTTAGAGAATATAATTATAATCCTTACAACATGATTTTAAGAATTAGTTAAACCTAAGAAAATTGAGAGAACCACAGCTTTTTTGATATAGTTCATAAAAGTATTTTGAGCTTATTCTTTTGGTTTAAAACTCTCCTGTCAGGTACTCATTTCAGCCATCTCTGGTTTTCAAACTTTCTCAAATTTTGTAGTTTCATCAACAGCTATCATTTTTTATTGCTCTGACATCTGTTTTAAAAAAATCTTTCCAATTCCCTAAAATCATCCAAATGTAATGACCTATCTACATTATGCATAGGTGGAGTCAAATCTTAAACTCAGGATTTTTCACATCATTACCTCCACGACTTCGTATCTCTCTTTTCCACAATTCTTCCACTTTCCTCTAACTTTACTTGTCTCTGTCTCCCTCTCTCAAGCGTGCTCTCGTGCTTTCTAACCCTCTTGCTTTTAAACCAGTTTTGACCTCCTTCCTTCTCTAGCACTGAGATAAGATGTATCCATCATAAATCTTCATGAATGTTCTTTATGACCTTGTTAGATTATGGCCCTATGCTGAGCCGCTATTAGTTGCTCAAATTTATTCTTTCATCTTATCCCTGGACCTTTGCATATACTTCACTTTGAGGCTGAAATAAATATCCTTTTTAAAATTTATTTACTCTAAATCTTTATCAGGGAAACCAGACAAAGTTCCATGGTTAAGAGAGGTGCCTAATCTCCTTCTCTGTCCTCACAGACCACCTGTGCATGTTCTTATCATATCTTAATTTTTTATGTTTAATAGACACATAATAAATTGCACACACTTATGGGGTACAATGTGATGTTTCAGTACATATATACCTTGTGTAATGATCAAATCAGAGTAATTAGCATATCCACCACCTCATTTATGATTTCTTTGTAGTAAGAAATTCAAAATCTTCTCTTCTAGATATTTTGAGATATACAATATCATTTTGTTGACTATAGTTACCCTACAGTGCAGTAGGACACTGGTACTTATTCTGCCTTTCTAGCTATAAATTTATACCCATTGATCAACCTCTCCTATCAACCCACCACCTTCCTTAGTCTCTGGTAACCACTGTTCTATTTGCTACTTCTATGAGACCAACACTTTTAGATTCTGAATATGGGTGAGAACATTTGACATTTATCTTTCTGTTTCTGACTTATTTATCTTAACATATTTTCCTTGAAGTTTACCCATGTTGTCCCAAATGACAAAATTTCTTTCTTTCTTAAGGCTGAATAGTATTCCACTGAGTATTTTGTGTGTGTGTGTGTGTAATCATATTTTCTTAATCCGTTTATACATCATTGGACACTTAGAATCCATTACTTGACTATTGTGAATAGTGAAGCAATAAAAATGGGAGTTCAGATATTTCTTCAACATATTAACTTCACTTCCTTTGGATAGTTACCTGGTAGTAGCATTGCTGGATCATATGGTAGTACTATTTTTTAATTTTTTGAGGAACATACATACTATTTTCAATAATGGTTCTATTAATATATATTCTCACCAACACTGTAGAAGGGTACCTTTTTCTCCACATCTTTGCTAACACCTCTTTAGTCTTTTTGATAATAGCCATTCTGACTAAAGTGAAGTGCTATCTCATTGTGGTATTGATTTACATTTTCTGGACAATTAGTGATGTTGAACATTTTTTTCATACGCCTGTTGGCCACTTGTCTTCTTTTGAAAGTTATCTGTTCTGGTCCATTGCCAATTTTTTCATCAGTAGTAAAGTCAGAGCCTTTAGTGTATCCGTCACTGGAGTAATGTACATTGTACCTATAAAGTAATTTCTCATCATCCACCCCTCTGCCATCCCCTGACCCTTCCAAGCATCCATTGTCTATCATTCCACACTTTATCTCCATGTGTAAACATTATTTAGCTTCCATTTATCACTGAGACGTGGTGTTTGTCTTTCTGTCTCTGAGTTGTTTCACTTGAGATAACTGTCTCCAGTTCCCTCCATGTTCCTGAAAAATATATTTCTTTTTTTAAGGATGAAATGTCTAGATCTTTTTCAGACACTTCATTATTTTCCTTTCTTTAGTGTCTGCTACTGAAGTGTTTTGTGTTCCTTTGGAAAACTCACATTTATTTGCTTTTTCACGTTTCTTCTTTCTTTTTTTTTTTTTTTTTTTTTTTTTTGAGGCAGAGTCTCGCTTAGTCGCCCAGGCTGGAGTGCAGTGGCGCGATCTCGGCTCACTGCAAGCTCCGCCTTCCGGGTTCACGCCATTCTCCTGCCTCAGCCTCCCGAGTAGCTGGGACTACAGGCGCCCGCTGCCTCGCCCGGCTAATTTTTTGCATTTTTAGTAGAGATGGGGTTTCACCGTGTTAGCCAGGATGGTCTCGATCTCCTGACCTCGTGATCCGCCCGCCTCGGCCTCCCAAAGTGCTGGGATTACAGGCGTGAGCCACCGCGCCCGGCCTCTTCTTTCTTTATGTGTATATCTGTGCATATGGTAGAAGAGTCACATTTCTGATTTTATGTGGTAGTTTTGGTAAAGTGAAACATTTTCATGTATATGGGTCTTAGGGTGTGGCTTGGCAGGGTGTTTTGGCTTTGATTCTGGGTGGAAGCAGTAGTGTGGTTTATGTGCAGTTTCTTCAGCTGTAATTCGCATCACCAATGTCTATGAGCGCGTCAGTGCTCTGGACTGCAAAAATTTGTGGTAATAAAGGCCACCATGATAGTTTCAGGCTGGGCATATTTGAGTGTGATAGGTTGGCTGGCACTAGGGTGGGCTTGCTGGAGTCCTGGGCCTCCACTAGGCCAGCTATATTGGTCCAGGAGCATGCAGATGCAGTGAATTATCTAGGGTGGGACTACCATGCAGTGGGACCACCACAAGGCTAACTGGTGGTCCAGGCAAATGCTCACATACATGAGTTGGCTGGTTCTGGAGTGGGTTGGCAGGAGAGTGGAGCCACCACTGGGATGAATGTTGAGTTGTCAGGGACACATGGGCGTGATAGGTAAACCAGCTCTGTGGTGATTTTGGGGAGTCAGGACAAGCCTAAGGTCAGCTTTCCCACTCTGTATGACTGCCTGTTCCATTGGAGCAGGGCACAGCATAGTCTCAGACACTGGAGTCACAGCTGTTCTGCTGAACCTAGGCTGCAAGTAGTCAGGTTTTTGTTACTGTGGCCATCTGTATGAGTGGAGTGGAATGTCAGCAGAGCATCATGATAGATAAACAATGACTACTGGCTCCCATAATAGGATGCACTACAGCTATGGGTCTGATACCATCAAGATAGTGATGTGCTATAGCACCCTGGGTCACAGGGGTAGCGGGTGCACACAGGCTCCTCACTCTGGAGCAATGCAGCCATGTTAACTCCAGGAAACTCTCCAAACTATATTCAGAGACAGTGAGGACTGTGGGCCTTTCTTGCAGCAAGAACTGTAGATGTGTATGTTGGGAATGGGGACTGCTGGTGGCCTCCAGTTTAACTTTTTCTCACAAAGAGAAGTCTCTCCCATCCCCAAGCTCATCCCAGCAGGGTGAACAGAGTGGCAGAGATAGGTGCTTTACTTCCTCTCTAAACTTCCATTCTGGGTTTCTGTGCTTCACAGAGATTTCACCACCTCCTTGTGGTGAAGTATCCAGCATACTTCTTCAGTCACTCTAGTTGGAATGTAGTTCTCTGTTCATCGTTTTGGTCCTTTGTTTTTGGTTGGATAAGTACCAGGCATCTCTAGGAAACCATCTTGCTATGACCACAAAATTCATGATTAGCCATTTATTACTTTACATAGTGATACATTTTCTGTTTCCTATTATTTTACATTTTCTTTAACAGGGTTGTTAAATCCCTGGTACTTAGCATAATGATTGATGCACAGTGAGTGTATAGTGTCTTTTATATGTCAAAAAAATAAATGAAGAGAAGTTATTTGGGCACATGCCCTTTCAGTCCCTTTGTATTTTTATATTCTGTATAACTTATGTCAATAATTCAATTTTATATTATTATTAAATGTTTTAGTTCTTTTCTTATTCAAGACCCATCTAAAATTCTATCTCCTTCATATATCGTCTTCAATTCGCCTGACTAAAAGCTGTATTTTTTTGTGTTCTGAATACGAAAAGCACTTGGTATAACTCTTCCTATGGCATGTCTCACTGCTTTCATCTTGTTTATATAATCTATATTCTAAATTATAAGAAGTTGAAAAGATCCACATAGTATGTATCGAATCCATAAGCACATTTCAAACTGAAGATAATGAATTATGTTAATTAAGTACTATCCTATTACAAAATTTCTCAAAGTGTGTTCTGAACATTAGCAACCAAAAATGCCTTGGGGATGGCGGAAATTATACTGTCCAATAATTACTCTGAATTGCTCTTTTGTAACCATATACTCTTCCTGTAGTTTTTAAAATGTCTTCATCCAGAATTTCTTAAAACTGCCCAGCAAACATTCTCCCATTTTCATGCTTTGCCATGATATCAGTAACATGCAATGAAATTTATTCTAAGCCGTTGATATTGTCTGTTGCCTCATGTCTGAACAAGAATGCATTTCATAGTCCCGAGAAAAACTAGTATATTCAAAAATAGTCAAAAAATTAAAAAAAAAAAAAACTTTCTGTTACGTTGTGCGGGGTACTAAAGGTTGAAAAAATATTTTAGGAACTAAATTAATTCACTTATGGATGATGTTAATTTTCCATACTATGAAAGTTGTGTATGTGGAGTGTACAGATGTTTATATAGACCAGGTGGTGTTTCCTTGTCATGGATGACTGACTGTGTTATTGATTAGGTAGTCAAAAGTCACTGGACACCAGGACACAGATTTCTGCATGGTTTTAAAAATTGCATTACAAATCTAAGTATTGTGTCAGGCAGTCCACTTTTCAGAAGCAAGGTATTATAAAGTATTTACAAAGCAAAGGAGATGATTGGCTATAGTAAGCTTTATTTCCTTTCCTTCTCCCCTTCTACTCTTAACCACACCCTTTAAAATCCACATGCCTTATTCTGTAACTCTATTCTGTTTTCCCACTTATCACCTATTTCCAGGATCTATTCTTTAGATGAATTATCTTACTAAAAATGGACATTATAGATTTGGGTTCCTTTTATCTAGAAATATGCTTCAGAAAAATCTATGATATAATATGTATAGATTCAAACATGAAATTTTAATCAAGATTAAATGCATAGCTTGCATAGTATTACAGACACACCTCATTTTTTTGCACTTTGGTTTATTGTGCTTTGCAGATATCGTGGGGTTTGTTGCTGTTGTTTTACAAACTGAAGGTTTGTGACAATGCCGCATTTGGCAAGTGACATTTTTCCAATAGCATACTGTCACTTCAACTCTCTGTGTCACATTTAATAATTCTCATAGTATGTCGAAGTTTTCATTATTATTTCTGTTATGGTGACCTATAAACAATGAACTTTGATGTTACTATTATAATTGTTTTTGGGTGTCACAAACTGTGCCCATGAAAGATGGTGAACTTAATCAGTAAATGTTGTGTTTGTTCTGACTTCTCTACCAACCAACCATTCTCTTGTCCTTGTCTTTCATTCCATCCTTGAACATCTCTATCCCTGAGACACAATAATACTGGAAGTGTGACAACTAATAAACATACAATGGCCTCTAAGTGTTCAAGTGAAAGGAAGAGTCACATGTCTCTCACTTTCAATCAAAAGCTAGAAATTATTAACCTGAGTGAGAAAAGCATGTTGAGAGCCAAGTTAGACATCTTATGACAAATTAGCCAACTTGAGAATGCAAAGGAAAAATTATTGAAGGAAATCACAAGTGCTACTCCAGTAAACACACAAATTGTAAGAAAGCAAAACAATCTTTTTTTTGCTGATATGAAGAAAGTTTTAGTGGTTTGGTTATAAGATCAAACCAACCACCATATTCCCTTCAGCCAAATTCTAATTCCGAGTAAGACCCTAACTTTATTCAATTCCATGAATACTAAGATAGCTGAGAAAGCTGTAGAATAAAAAATCTGAAGCTTTCAGAGGTTGGTTCATGAGATTTAAGAAAAGAAGACATCTTCATAACATAAGTGCAAGGTGAATCAGCATAAAGTGATGTAGAAGTTGCCGCAAGTTATCCAAACGGTCTAGCCAAAATAATTGCTGAAGGTGGCTACGCTAAACAACAGATCTTCAGTGCAGAAGAAGTAGCTTTCTACTGGAAGAAAATGTCATGCAGACGTTTCATAGCTAAAGAGAAGTCAATGCCTGGCTTAAGTTTCAAAAGACAGACTGTGTTGTCAGGGGTTAATGAAACTGGCAACTTTAAGTTGAAGCTAATGCTCATTTATTATTCAAAAATTTTAGTGTCCTTAAAAATCATCCTAAATCTACACTGCCTGCACTCAAAAATAGTCCAGGACCATATGGATTCACAGCATAATTCTACCAGACATTCAAAGAAGAATTGGTACAAATTATTTTGACACTATTCCACCAGATAAAGAAGGACATCCTTAGTTTTCTATGAAGCCAGCATCACCCTAATATCAAAACCAGGGAAAGACATAACCAAAAAAGAAAACTACAGACTGATATCCTTGATGAACATAGATGCTAAAATCCGAACAAAATACTAGCTAATCAAATCCAACAGCATATCAAAAAGATAATCCACCCTGATCAAGTGGGTTTCATACTAGGGATGCAGGGATGGTTTAACATATGCAAGTCAATAAATGTGATATACCACATAAACAGAATTAAAAACAAAAATCACATGATCATCTCAATAGATGCAGAAAAGCATTCAACAAGATCCAGCATCCATTTATGATTAAAACTCAGCAAAATTGGCATACAAGGGACATATCTTAATGTAAAAAAAGCCATCTATGAAACACCCACAGCCAACATATTACTGAATGGGGAAAAGCTAAAAGCATTCCCTCTGAGAACTGGAACAAGACAAGGATGTCCACTCTCATCACTCCTCTTCAACATAGTACTGGAAATCCTAGCCAGAACAATCAGACAAGAGAAAGAAAGAAAGGGCATCCAAATCAGTAAAAAGGAAGTCAAACTGTCACTGTTTGCTGATGATGATGGTTTGCCTTGAAAACCTTAAAGCCTCCTCCACAAAGCTCCTAGAACTGATTAAAAAAAAAAAAATAGCAAAGTTTCCACATACAAGATTAATGTACACAAATCAGTAGCTCTTCTACATACTAACAGCGACCAAGCGGAGAATCAAATCAAGAACTGAACCCCTTTTATAATAGCTGAAAAAAATAAAATAAAATACTTAGGAATATACCAAACCAAGGAATTGAAAGACCTCTCCAAGGAAAACTGCGAAACACTGCTGAAAGAAATCATAGACAATCCAAACAAATGGAAACACATCTCATGCTCATGGATGGGTGTAATCAATATTGTGAAAATGATCATACTGCCAAAAGCAATCTACAAATTCAATGCAATCCCCATCAAATTCCAACACCACTCGTTACAGAATTAGAAAAAACAATTCTAAAATTCATATGGAACCAAAAAAGAGCTGGCATAGTCAAAGCAGGATTAAGCAAAAAGAACAAATCTGGAGGCATCACACGACCAAATTTCAAACTATAGTATAAGGCCATAGTCACCAAAACACTTTGGTGCTGGTAAAAAAATAAATAAATAAGCATGTAGGCCAATGGAACAAAGTAGAGGACCCAGAAATAAACCCAAATACTGACCGATAACTGATCTTTGACAAAGCAAACAAAAGCAGGAAGTGGAGAAAGGACACCCTTTTCAACAAATGGTGCTGGGATAATTGGTTAGCCACACGTGGGAGAATAAAACTGGATCCTCATCTCTCACCTTATAAAAAATCAACTCAAGATGTATTAAGGATTTAAACCTAAGACCGAAACTATAAAAATTCTAGAAGATAACATTGGAAAACCCCTTCTAGGCATTGGCTTAGGCAAGGGTTTCATGACCAAGAACCCAAAAGCAAATGCAATAAAGACAAATATAAATAGCTGGGACCTAATTAAACTACAGAGCTTTTGCATGACAAAAGGAACAGTCAGTAGAGTAAACAGACAACCCAAAGAGTGGGAGAAAATCTTCACAAATTATACATCTGACAAAGGACTAATATACAGAATCTACAGCTAACTCAAATCAGTAAGAAAAAATCAAACAATCCCATCAAAATGTGGGCTAAGGATATGAATAGACAATTCTGCAAAGAAGATATACAAATGGCCAACAGACATGAAAAAATGCTCCATATCACTAATGATCAGAGGAATGCAAATCAAAACCACAATGCAATATCACCTTACTCCTGCAAAAACGGCCATAATCAAAAAATCATAAAACAGTAGATGTTGGCATGGATGTGGTGACCACTTTTACACTGGTAGTGGGAATGTAAACTAGTACAGCCACTATGGAAAACTGTGTGGTGATTCCTTAAAGAACTAAAAGTAGACCTACCATTCGATCCAGTAATCTCTCTACTAGGTATCTACCCAGAGGAAAATAAGTCATTATTTGAAAAAGATACCTGCACATACATGTTTACAGCAGCACAATTCACAATTGCAAGAGCATGGAACCAATCCAAATGCCCATTAACCAACACTTGGATAAAGAAATTGTGATTATATATATGAAGGAATACTACTCAGCTATAAAAAGGAATGAATTAAAAGCATTTGCAGTGACCTGGATGAGATTGGAGACTATTATTCTAAGTGACATAACTCAGGAATGAAAAACCAAATATTGTATGCTCTCACTGATATGTGGGAGCCAAGCTATGAGGACGCAATGGCATAAGCATGATACAATGGACTTTTGGGACTTGGTGGAAAGAGTGGGATGGGGCAAGGGATAAAAGACTACAAATATGGTGTAGTGTATACTGCTTGGGTGATGGGTGCACCAAAATATCACAAATACCACTAAATAACTTACTCATGTAAGCAAATAGCACTTGCACCCCAATAATTTATGGAAAAATAAATAAATAAACAAATAAATAAATAAATGGAACAACAAAGCCTGGAAGACAGAACATCTGTTTACAGCATGGTATACTAAATATGTGAAGCCCGCAGTTGAGACCTACTGCTCAGAATAAATGATTTTATTTGAAACATTACTGCTCACTGATAATGCACCTGGTCAATGAAGAGCTCTGACAAAGATGTACAAGGAAATGAATGTTGAATCATGGAATTAAGGAGGAATTTTGACTTTAAAGTCTTATTATTTAAGAAATATGCTTCATAAGGCTATAGCTGCCATAGATAGTGATTCCTCTCAGGGATCTTGGCAAAGTAAAGAGAAATCCTCTAGGAGAGATTCACCATTTTAGATGTCATTAAGAACATTCATCATCCATGAAAGGAAGTCACAATATCCACATTAACATGAGTTTGGAACAAGTTGATTCCAAATCTCATGAATGACTTTAAAAGATTCAAGACTTCAATAAAGGAAGTAACTGCAGATATGGGAGAAAGAGCAAGAGAACTAGAATTAGCAGTGGAGCCTAAAGATGTAACTGAATTGCTGTAATCTCATAATTAAAATTGAATGAATGAGTAGTTGCTTCTTACAATGAGAAAATAAAGTGGTTTCTTGAGATGGAATCTACTCCTGTTGAAGATGTTGTTAAAATTGCTGAAATGACAACAAAGGATTTAAAACATTACATAAACTTAGTTCATAAAGCAAGGGAGAGTTTGAGAAGATCAACTCTCATTTTGAAAGACGTTTTCACCATGGAGAAAATGCTACCAGACAACATTGCATGCTACACAGAAATCTTTTGTGGGAGAAAGAATCAATTGATGTCGCAAACTTTACTCTTGTCTTAAGATTTTTCCCAGCCATCCCAGCTTTTCAGGATTCAGTGATTGCTGAAATGACAGCCTTGATCATTCAGCACTCATCAACATCAAGGCAGGACCTTCCCCTACCAAAAAGATGATGACCCACTGAAGGCTCAAATGATCATTAGCATTTTTTATTGGCAAAGTATCTTTAATTAAGTTATATACATCATTCTAGTAGACATAATCCTATTGAGCACTTAATAGACTACACCATAGTGTAAACATAACTTCTATATGCACTGGAAAACCAAAAAATTAGTATGACTTGCTTTATTGCAATATTTGCTTTATTGTGGTGATCTGGAATCAAATCCTTACTATCTCCAAAGTATGTATAGCCATTTAAAAATTCAATTTGTAATTAAAAATATCAAAAAATTTCCAGACTGAGATGCTCTTAATAGAGGATAATATTAAATATATTTTTAAAATAAATAATTTTATCCTCTTTTTCAAAGAAAATAGAACAGGAAGAAATATTTCTCAACTCATTTTACAAGGTTAGTATTATGTTGATAAGAAAAACAGGCAAAGTCAGTGCAAAAAAAAAAACCAAAAACCTATAGACCAATATTTCACATAAACTTAGGTGCAAAAATCCTCAATAAAATAATATCAAATTGAATAAAAAGAGTTATACACTTTGAACTTGTGTTGATTTATTGGAGTTATAAAAGACAGGTTAAGCATTTGAAACTCAATAAATGTAATCCACCATATGAACAAGCTGTAGAAGAAAAATCAAATAATCAGACCAACTGTCACAGAAAAAGCATTTGACAAAATTCAGCACCCATTTACAATTAAAAAAAAAAAAAAAAGAAAAAAAACTCAGGCCGGGCACAGTGGCTCAAGCCTGTAATTCCAGCACTTTGCGAGGCCGAGACGGGCGGATCACGAGGTCAGGAGATCGAGACCATCCTGGCTAACATGGTGAAACCCTGTCTCTACTAAAAAATACAAAAAACTAGCCGGGCGAGGTGGCAGGCCCCTGTAGTCCCAGCTACTCGGGAGGCTGAGGCAGGAGAATGGCGTGANGTGGCAGGCCCCTGTAGTCCCAGCTACTCGGGAGGCTGAGGCAGGAGAATGGCGTGAACCTGGGAGGTGGAGCTTGCAGTGAGCTGAGATCTGGCCACTGCATTCCAGCCTGGGTAACAGAGTGAGACTCTGTCTCAAAAAAAAAAAAAAAAAAACTCAGCAAATTAAGAATAAAAATTATTTTTCTACCTAGTAAAGAACATATACAGAAAACTTACAATTAATATCATACTTAATGTTAAATTTAGGATCCTGTCCTAAATTTAGGATGCTTTCCTAAATGAAGATATCAATGTCTCCATTTGCCACTCTTATTGAACATAGTGCTGGCAGTTCTAGCTGGTGCAATAAGTGGATGAAAAAAAGAAAAGACATAAGAAAGAAGAAATAAAACTGTCCTTATTTACAGATGACATGGTTGTTTATATAGAAAATCCTAAGCAATCTACATAAAACCCTCCTAGAACTAATAAGTGAGTTCAGCCAGGTCACAGGATAGAAGATGAACAAACAAATATCAAACACATTTTAATATGTTAATAGCAAACATGTGGAAATTAAAATCATAATACAATGTGCAACTGTTCTGAGGAAAATCAAATAGCTATAAAACTAGTCAGTAAATTATTTATAGGTTTTGCATCTGTAATATTACAAAATACATTTTAAAAAGCAAAGATGTAAATAGTGGAAAGATACATCTTTTTCATGAATTGCAAGACTGAAAATAGTAGACATTTCAATTCTCCCAAAAAATGATCTACAGGTTTAATTCAATTCCTATGAAAACCCCAGCAAATTATTTTTGTAAACATTGCCAAGATCATTGTAGAATTTACATGTAAAGCCCTAGAACCAAGAATAAGTTAAAGCAAATGTGAGAAAGAAAAAAAAAACGATGAGCTGGCAGTAATGATTCTATCTTATTGTCAAAGCTTACAATACAGCTAAAGTAATGAAGAAAGTAAGGTATCGGTGAAGAAATATACACATAGATCACCGGAACACAATAATAAATCCAGAAATAAAAGAACAAAAATATGTCAAATTGATTCCTAATTAAGGTACAAAAAACAATTTAAGACCTCGGTGACTGGCTTCTTCACAACTGGTGAGGGAGCATTTGGACAACCACAGGCAAAAAATAAACCACCTAAACTTCACAACTTATGCAAAAAAAAAAAAAAAAAAAGAAAAAAACAACCTCAAAATCGATCATGCACTTAAAAGTAAATCTATAAAACACTTAGAAAAACATATCACAGAAAATCTTTGAGGTCCTGAGTTAGGTGAAGAGTTTCAGAATTAAGCCTAAAAACAGGATTCATAAAAAAAAATTAATAAATTGGACATCAAAATTAAACACTTTGGCTATGAAGAAGATACTGAATAAAAAGATGAAAAGACAAATACAAAATGTAAAAAAAAAGCGTTAACATATCATACGCCTGACAAAGAGCTTATATCTAGAGTATATAAAGAATTCCTAAACTGTTAAAAAAGAATTCACAAAATGAGAGGAGACTTGAATAGGTATTTCACAAAGAGGATTTACAGATGGCAAATAGTTTTATGAGTAGATATTATTTGAAAAATTGAAATTAAAATCACAGTGAGATATTATGATACACCTACCAGAATGGCTAAAATTAAAAACAGTGACTATGGCCGGGCGCGATGGCTCACGCTTCTAATCTCAGCACTTTGGGAGGCCGAGGTGGGCGGATCACGAGGTCAGGAGATCGAGACCATTCTGGCTAACATGGTGAAACCCCATCTCTACTAAAAATACAAAAAATTAGCTGAGCGTGGTGGTGGTCACCTGTAGTCCCAACTACTTGGGAGGCTGAGGCAGGAGAATGGCGTGAACCAGGGAGGCAGAGCTTGCAGTGAGCCAAGATTCCACCACTGCACTTCAGTCTGAGCAAAACAGCGAGACTTTGTCTCAAAAAAAAAAAAAAAAAAAAATGACTACACCAAATGTGAGGATGCACAGGAACTGAACCACTCATATAATGCTGACCGGAATGTAAAATGGTATACCAACACTAGAAAAGAATATCAATCTTTTATAAAACTAAAATTGCACTTGCCATGCAACTCTGAAATTGTACTATTGAGTACTCATTATCCCAGAGAACTGAAAGCTTATGTTCACACAAAAACCTGTACATGAATCTTCAAAGTAGCTTTATTTATAATAGCCCAAACTTTAAAGAACATAAATGGTCTATGACAGGTGAATGATTCAACAAACTGTAGCATATCCATATCATGGAATACTACTCAGCATTAAAAAGGAACAAACTACTGATGTACTAACAACTTGCATAAATCTCAAGGTAATTATGTATAAAACAGAACATTAAGAGCAAAGGAAAAAATCAATCTCAAAGGTTACAGGTTATGTAATTCCATTCATATAACATTCTTTGAATGAAAAAATTAAAGATATGTAGAATTGAGTAGTGGTCAGTAAGTATTATGGTGGGGCAGGTTAGGTGGGAAATAGCTGTTGCTCTAAAAGGATAGCAGAAGGGACACTTGTGATAGAATTTCCCTGTATCTTGACTATAGTAATGGTTACAGGGATCCACATTGTAATAAAGTTCACAGAAGAAAATACACTTGCACACTCACAATAAATGCCTGCAAAATTCGTGAATTCTGAATCAGGTCAGTGGATTGTAGTTATAATGCTAATTTTCTCATTGTAATATTGTGCCATAGTTATGACAAATGCTTCTCTTGAGGGATAGTGGGTGAACAATATATAGGGTTCATATGGTTTGGCTTTGTGTCCCCACCCAAATCTCATCTTGAATTGTAATACCCACATGTTGAAATACCCCACCCAAATCTCATCTTGAATTGTAATACCCACATCACTATCACATGGTGGTAGTGATCGGATTATGGGGGAAGTTTCTCCCTGCTGCTCTCATGATAGTGAGGGAGTTCTCATGAGATCTGATGGTTTTAAAAGTGGTAGTTTCTCTTGTGTGCCCTCTCTCTCTGCCTCCTGCTGCACTGTAAGGTGTTTTCTTCTCTTTTGCCTTCTGCCATGATAGTAAGTCTCCTGAGGCCTTCCCAGCCATGTGGAACTGTGAGTAAATTAAACCTCTTTGTTAATAAATTACCCATTCTCAGATAGTATCTTTACACCATGTGATAACAGACTAATACAGAGAGTTGGTACCAGCAGAGTCAGTTACTCCTATAAAGACAACCTGAAAATGTGGAAGCAACTTTGGAACTGGGTAAAAGGCAGGGTTGGAAGAGTTTGGAGGGTTCAGAAGAAGACAGGTAGATGTGGAAAAGTTTGGAACTTCCTTGAGACTTGTTGAATGGTTTTGACCAAAACGCTGATAGTACTATGGACAACCAAGTACAGGTTGAGGTGGTCTCGGAGATGAGGAACTTACTAGGAACTGTAGCAAAGGTTACTCTTGCTATGCTTTAGCAAAGAGACTGGTGGCATTTTGCTTCTGCTGTAGAGATCTATGGAACTTTGAGCTTGAGAGAGATGATTTAGGGTATCTGCCAGAAGAAATTCTAAGAAGCAAAGCATTCAAGAGGTGACCTACCTTTTTTTGAAAGTGTACAGTTACATGAATACATAAAGAGATGATTTGAAATTGGAATTTATGTTTAAAAGGAAAGCAAAGCATAAAGGAGTAAAGCATAAAGGTTTGAAAAATTTGCAGCCTGACTATGTGGTAGAAAAGGAAAACACATATTCTGGGGAGGGATTCAAGCCAGCTGCAGAAATGTGCATAAGTAATGAGGAGCTGAATGCTAAAAGCCAAGACAATGGGGAAAATGTCTCTAGGGCATGTCAACAGAAACTCACAACAGCCCCTCCCATCCCAGGCCTAGGAGGGAATGAATGGCTTCCTGGGCTGCACTCAGGGCCCTATAGGTCTGTGAAGCTTCAGGTCTTGGTACCCCGTATCCCAGCTGTTACAGCACCAGCCATGGCTGAAAGGGGTTAAGGCACAGTTTGGGCCATTGCTTCAAATGGTCCAAGCCCCAATTCTTGGTGGCTTCCACGTGGTATTGGGCCTGCAGGTATGTGGAAGACAAGAGTTGGACTTTGGGAGTCTCCACCTAGATTTCAGAGGATGTATAGAAGCACCTGGATGTCCAGTCAGAAGAGCTCTCATGAAGAAACTCTACTAGGGCAATATAGAAGGGAAGTGTGGAGTTGGAGCTCTCACACAGAGTCCTCACTGGGGCACTGCTTAGTGGAGCTGTGAGAAGAGGGCCACCATCCTCCAGACCCCAGAAAGGTAGATCTAATGACAATCTGCACCATGTACCTGAAAAAATCGCAGGCATTCAACGGTAGCCGTGAAAGCAGCCACAGGGGCTGCACCCTGCAAGCCAAAGGGCAGAGCTGCCCAAGACCTGGGAGCCCACCCATTGCATCCATATGCCCTGGATGTGAGGCATACAGTCAAAGGAAATGATTTAGAAGCTTTAGGATTTAATGACTGCCCCACCAGTGTTTAGACTTGCATGGAGCCTGTGGCCCCTCTGTTTTGATCAATTTCTCCTACTTGGAATGGGAACATTTACCCAATGCTTGTACCTACACTGTATCTTGGAAGTCACTTTTGATTTTGATTTTGTGTTTTTTTGTTTTGTTTTGTTTTTTGTTTTTTTTTTTGCTTTTGGTTTTGCTTTTGGTTTTGCTTTTGATTTTATAGGCTCGTATGTGGAAGGGACTTACCATGTCTCAGATGAGACTCTGGACTTGGACTTTTGGGTTAACACTGGAATAAGTTAAGACGTTGGGGGACTGTTAGGAAGGCATGTTTGGTTTTGAAATGTGAAAAGTATATGAGATTTGGGAGGGTCTGGGATGTAATAATGTGATTTAGCTCTGTATACCCAACCAAATGTCATTTTGAATGTAATCCCCATGTGTTGAGGGAGGTACCTGGTGGGAGGTGATTGGATCATGGGGGCAGTTTCCCCCATGCTGTTCTCATGATAGTGAGGGAGTTCTCAGGAGATCTGATGGTTTTAAAAGTTGCAATTTCCCCTGTACACTCTCTGTATCTCCTGCCACCATGCAAGAAGTTGCTTGCTTCTCCTTTGCCTTATGCAAACATTATATTCTACGTTTCCTAAGCCCCATCTCCCTGCATCCATGCAGAACTGTGAGTCAATTAACCTCTTTTGTTTATAAATTATCCAGTCTCATATATCTCATGTATCTTCTGAGCAGTGTGAGAACGGACTAAAACAAGGATCTCTCTATATTATTTCTTGCAACTCAATATGAATTATTTCAAAATAAAAAGGTTTTAACCTTAAATATTAGATCAAAATTATTCATAAATTTACAGCAAAATTACTCATACTAATCCGAAACTTGAAACAACCCAACTGTTCATCAACTGATGAATGGATACACAAACTGTTTTATATTCAGCAATAAAAATGAAGTACAGATATATGCTATAACATGAATAAACCTGGAAAACATCATGCTAAGTGAAAGACAATAGTCACAAAATATCATATATTATATGATTCTATTTATATAGAACAACCAGAATAGGCAACAATAAAGGCAAAAATAAAGAAAGTAGATTAGTAATTGTCCAGTGCTCCTACTGTTGGTGGTGGAGATGGGGAGTTACTGCTAATGAGTATATGTTTTCTGCTTGGAGTGATGAAAAATTTATAAAATTAGTAGACAGAGTTGCAGAACACTGAATATAATAAGTACCCTGTGACTTACACTATAAATGGGCTAATGCCAACACATGTTAATTATATCTCAGTAAAGGTGTCAGAAATACATAATGCATTATTAGTAAAAAGATAGAGAATATACCATGCAAATATTAATCAAATCAAATAAAGAATGGTTAAACTAATGCTATATGAAATAGACCACTCAGTGAAGAATACTACCAGTGGTAAAATATTACATAATGATAGAAAACAAATACATTAATAAGTTTTAACAATCTAACCATATTCATGTATATTAACATGAAGCAAAAGCTGATACTACTGAAGGAATAGACAAGTCTACAACTACAGTTAGAGATTTTAACAACGAATAACCAGAACATTAACAGCACATAGAAAAAATTTATAGAGTATTACACTATTGAGTTAGAATTGTCTAAGCTTCCATTTTAAGAAGTCAGAAAAAAAAAAAAACAATCTATGCAGGAGTAAAGGAATGATAATGACAAGAACTCAAAGCAATGAAAGTGAAAGGAGAAAAAGAGAAAAAAATTCTAAATCCTTGTTCTTTGAAAAAATCAATAAAATCAATAAATGCTTTACTAGACTGATCAAATAAAGAAAGATAGGGAGGAATACAAATTTTGTCAGGAATGAAAATGGATTATCATTAGACGACATAGATATTTCAGTAATAAGTTCAGTAACAAGTTCAGTAATAATGTACCTAAACTTGTACATAGATGTACATTATGTACATAATGTACATAAACAAGAACATAGATGAATCTCAAAAGGATTATAAGTGAAAGATCCATATAATGTATACTGTATGGCTGCATACCACATGATTTAATGACCTTCTGAACAAAGACAAGACTGTACAAGCAGAAATCAGAACAGCAGTTGCTTAGGGCTGGAGGTAATGAGAGGGAAGTAACTACAACGGGCCATGAAGCTACCTTTTGGTAAGAGGTAAATATTTAGTATCTTTATTGCAGCTATATGATTGTATACATTTGTCAAAACACATAATGTTTTATGCATAAGAATGAAATTTACTGTACATAAAATATACATCAATACATCTAAGAAAAAAATAATTGTAAGATGTTTTTGTCTTGCCTATCAATAACAATAACAAAATGTTACTGTGCTTAGAGGCATAAAATTGGAGAAAAAGAAATTTATTCACTGAAAAGAGTTAGAGGTATTTGAAGTTTTCTGGAAAAGATCATCTTCCCTATGGTTAGTGGAAATAAACCTCAACTATTATTAGTACATATACAAATGTACATGCAAACTAAAAATATTCTAAATTGCTTTTTCTTGCACAGTAAAGAAATGCTTTCATTAAGTGCCCATAATTACATTCTGAATACATTCCATTCCCATAACTAAACTATTGCTTACAACAACTTTTTTTAGGGTTCTTGGACTGATACAGTACCCATGAGACTGGTTTAGAAAGCCAATGTTTTAAAAGAAAAAAAAAAAAATTATAAATGAGCCAACTACTTGCTTTACCTACTTGAGATCAAAAATTTTATTTATTTTTTTCAATGGACTAACTAAATAAAATTAATATTTATGTTGGATCTAGTCTTCATATTTTCTCATTCACAATTTTGAGGGTTATTGCAATTAAAGAACATGGTAAATATTGAACATTAAATAAATGATAAGTGCGTCTATTCAAGGTATGGTTAAAGTGTAATGCCTAACTTTTCCATCATTTTTCTTATTCTAAGCACAATATATGAACACTTATGAATTTAAAATTGAATTTTAAATATATTTACCTTCATCACTAAATAAAAGTTTTATTACTACATTCTTAGGAATATAAATGTAACAGCTTCAGGTTTACTCAATAGTAGACATATGTGTCTTCAAATACCTACTCAAGAGCACCACTGATCTGTTTCTCCAAATACCACATATATGTGTAAATTATTTTATACGGAGAATGTGTAAAATTTTAAAGATAATTACGGAGCAACATGTGCAGAAAGGATGTGGTTGCTAAATCTAGAAAAGGTGCAATTCAATCTCACTGTACTGCCCGTTCCCTCTTTCTCCTTCTGAAAATCAAAGAAACAAAGAAAAACATATAAAACAAAAACTTCTGTAAAACTGTTTATTTAACAAACATTACTCTTCTTCTGTATTTTATCTCTATTTCACATTTAGGTCTCCATGTTTCTGGATAAATAAATAAATAGTTAACTATGTAACCTGAAAAACTTGTTAAATCTGATTTATGGAGGATATTAGAACTTTCAAAAATTCCCTGGTTTTCTCACTTCTTTACCCAAAGTCTTTACCAAAAATATTTTAGGAGACATTTTAGCATGTGAACTATGCATACATTTTGCAGGCTGATATTAGTAATAATAAGACACAATATTTACCAAGAGCTATTTGCTATGGACTGCATACTGTTTCAGGTGCATTTTTATTTAATTCCAGAAAGTAATACCCATGCAGTATACAATGAAGTAGAAATTTTTCATGTTATGTGGCTGTGAAATAGATGTACATTGCAAATATTGCTATTTTATTGATAAGAAAACCAACATGATATGTATTCCAGTGGTTCTAAGAGAAGGGAGCATTACAATTTATAGTGGCATAATCCAGTATATATTAACATTTATTTTATTTATCTGATATCTGGCAGTTTAAGTACTAATCTTATGTTCAGGTAAGCTTGACAGTACTTGAAAAAGTTTGAAATCACTAATAATATCCGTGGTCTTCAATTTAATTACTTTAATATATTTCCAATATTTTTTTAAAAATGTATATACTATGCATTTGTTTTCTATTTATGTGATTCTCAAGACTGATACCTCTCAAAAGAATCTCTGATTGGAGAGATGTTATTTTCTCCATTATTTATCTTTTTATTTTCCTGTATTCATTTCATTGATTTTTCTTCCTCTCAGTCTATTTTACAAACAAAATCTGGTCTATTTTACAAGCAAGATACCTCAAATCCCAGTATCTTGTACTACATTGATAACTTTATGATATAATTATAATTTTATTTGAAAAAAATTAACAAATGTATTGGTATTCCTTTAGAGATATGACTATAATTATCTTTTTCACTGTTTTTAAATTTTCATTGTGCATCAATATCTATCAAACTCCAAACCCCAAGATCTCAAATTAAATTTGTTTTAGGACATCAGGCAAGGATTTATTATGGATTTATATTAAAGACAATGGATTTATTATGCAAGAACAAAACAAAGACAAACAAAATAGAAACTGAATTTCATATTTTCTTAATTCTCCAGCAAAGTCTGTAAGCACATTCAGGAAGAATTTTGAAGATAACATAACAAAGGGGTTATTTACATGGAGTTGTGGAAAAGGAATCAAAATGGAATGATGTGGCACCAAGGGTCATGTATTTCCATTTGGAAAAAAAAAAAAATGGAAATACCTGTGCAGAATGACCGCTGGTGACTGGGACTGTTATAGGGAAAAAGTCAGTTCCACTTATGGCTCAAACCAAAAGGAAGCCAGAGGGCAACAGGGTCTGCAGACAATGAGGCAGAAAATGGACTGGGGGTAAAGGGCAGAGACAGAGAATTAGCAACATAGGTGTCAACATGCATACTACTTATTTAAAGATATCAAAGATGAAAGACTGTCTGGTAACAGTAGAAAAAAACTGTAGTTGGAATATAAAACATATATGTAACAGAACATTTACAGTTAGACATAGTCATAAAGATAACATAAAAATCATCACAAAAAATAAATCGTGCTTATATTGAGGTATTTTTCCTTAAGCTAAGAAACCATTCATTGAATAATTGTCAAATGTTTTCTATATGCCAAACACTCTTTCTGAAAGCATATTAATGAATAAAACAGATAAAGAGTCAGTTCTTTCATGCTAGTGAGGAGACATCACGGAATAGAATTTAGCAAGATTACAGCAAAAATGGAAATTACTGCATAATGAAGTAGAAGAGAGTAAAGGAACTGAGGAATCAAGGGGTGCATGACCTAGCAAATTATCCCATCTTTTTTAATACTCTTAGTGAGGGGAAAATATTGTGACAAGTTGAGCGTCTGCTTTCTGGCAGCTCCAGGAAGTGTCCAGCAAAAGTACCTCTATAGTTTCACTGTCATGAAAGGAACGGAACTCTTTATTGGGAACCCTTACAGGAAAAACAACTCAGGGAAGAAAGATCATAATATAAAATGCTTCCCTCCCAACATGCATTTGCCTCTGGATTTCCCATACAAATAGGTCTCCAAACTGATAGTATTTATAATGGTTATAGTCAGAAAATGAATGCTTTCTCTTTGGGGATGTTTCGTTTTACTTCATGCCATTTTATCTTTTTTTTTTTTTTTTTTTTCCAATTTTAAAGCTAATAACTATTAACAAGACAAATTGGGAATGAGTCTCTTCTGTACAATATTTCAGCCCAGATATAATTTTGTTCCTTGAGGGTTCTCTAAATGTATTTTTAAGAATAAAATGTATTTTAGCTGATTTTTATGGTATAGTGTTCTATGAAATCTTTTTAATTAGACATGTTTACTGAATTAATATTGTAGTACAAAATTCATGGTATATAGCTCTATAAATTTATTTGGATGAGTAATGTTCACCAAACAGCTACCATAGTAAAAAAATTTTAACCATATTGTATTTGCATTTTTTCCTATCAGTCTGAGTTAAAGATAAAATATGTTTATACATTTAAACATAAGTATTTATATCTATGGTTAGAATCTTACACATATTTGTATTTTTAATTTTAAATGCTATATAACCAACTTTCAGATAAACAATGTTCAACAGGAAGACCCTTAATTAAATGGATTGCTAACTTCACTTCTTTTTTTTTTTTTTTTTTTTGAGACGGAGTCTCGCTCTGTCACCCAGGCTAGAGTGTAGTGGCGCAATCTCGGCTCACTGCAAGCTCCGCCTCCCGGGTTCACGCCATTCTCCTGCCTCAGCCTCCCGAGTAGCTGGGACTACAGGCGCCCGCCACTGCGCCCGGCTAATTTTTTCTATTTTTAGTAGAGACGGGGTTTCATCATGGTCTCGATCTCCTGACCTTGTGATCCGCCCGCCTCGGCCTCCCAAAGTGCTGGGATTACAGGCGTGAGCCACCGCACCCGGCCAACTTCACTTCTATAAGAAAGTTAAATCACGGTATAAAATTAGCTTATGAGAGATATATTCACAACAGGCACAATTTACATACACCCTTGCATAGAAATGCACAAATAATCAGGCATTTATCTATATAAAACATTAATTATTGGATTGTCCCCTCCAGGATACTAATCACACTAACTGTATTTCTCATGGCCTCCACACACATTTATTCATGTTTTGTCTTTTGGAAAGAGAAGAAAAAAATAAAAGTACATAAGTGGCACATAAGGATTGTGAAAGTAGGGAGCAGTAAAAACTTAAAGAAAGAAGGGAGAACAAAAATCATACCAGGACTATTTAAATGAAAAACAGGACAGTACAGAGTCGGCCAGATAGTTGGCAACAAAAATTTTAATAAAAGAAAAAGACATATACCCATACTCCAAAATGAAAACTATCAAATAAAATATTATAGTACCTTCCTTTTAGTTTATTCAAGAATTATTTTTTCACTCAACATTCTCTTACAAAAGTTAATTGAGCATTTTATATGTATTGGATACACTTCTAGGATTCAAAACAACAGACAAAGATATCACCCTCAAAGAGCTTGCATTCTTGTTGGAGAGGAACAAAATAAACATAAAGTAATAAGTAACAGCATGCCAGGTAGTGATAAGCTCTACAAATGAAACTAAGTGGTGTGAGTGGTACAGTTAGTTAGAATTCGGAGAATGACCCATCTGATAATGGTCCTATTAGCAGAGTTCTAAAGGAAGTGAAGACGTCAGCCATGTAGTTATATGAGATATATCATATATATGCATGGAACATTGAGCAGGACTCTGTAACTCGAGTGGAGTGACCAAGGAAGACAGTGGTTAGGAATGCTGTTGGAAAGATAGCAGTACGCCAGGTATTATATGACCTTGCAGGGTTATTGCAGTATTGTGAATATAGTCTTCCATAAGGAGAAAGTCACTGGAACATTTTAGAAGAGGGATGTTAAGTCTGATTTGCATCTGATAAAAACTGCGCTGATGTGTTGAACAGAGTAGGGTTAGGGCAGGGCCAGGTGGAAGTTACTTGAATAACCAAGTGATAGCTGCTGATATATTCTGGGAATAGAATTGATGGCAATGGAGGTGGATAGAGAGGTTGCTTTCTGACTTAATTTTACTGAGAGCCAATGGAGTTTGTGAGAAAGGAAAGACTCAAAAATTACGCTAAATTCTTGGTCTAAGCAATTGGAGAGATGGAGGATCCCTGATTAGGTGGAGAGGACCATCAGATGTGGAAATTTGGGGGAAATAGTGAAAGCCCAGTTTTGGAGATGTTAGGTTTACAGTGCTTAGAAGTCCAAGTAGTGATATCAAATACACAGGTGGCTATAGGAGTCACCAGTATATACATATGGTATTTACAGCAACATTTCTAGATATTCACCAAGACAATAAGTATAAATAGAGAGACCAATAACTTGCTCTGCTTCTGGATTCCACCCCACCCCCCACACCAAGGTTCACTCCAGAGGCACTTACAGAGGAAAAAGGTGGGGCCCAAGTGCGGTGGCTCACGCCTGTAATCCCAACACTTCGGGAGGCCGAGGCGGGCAGATCGCCTGAGGTCAGGATTTTGAGACTAGTCTGGTCAATATGATGAAATCCTGTCTCTACTAAAAACACACACACAAAAAATTAGCCAGACATGGTGGTGTGCGCCTGTAATCCCAGGTCCTCAGAAGGCTGAGGCAGGGGAGTTACGTGAACCAGGGAGGCAGAGGTTGCAGTGAGCCGAGATCATGACACTGCACTCCAGCCTGGGTAACAGAGTGAGACTCCGTCTCAAAACAAAAAAAAAGGTGGAAGGGAAACTTTGAGAAAGTTTTCTCCAAACGTGTGGGTCCTACCTTGTACCTTCTGTGTATTAGGGGTGGGGAAGTCAGGCTTTGGTGTGGGAGAATAAAAATAGGAAGAGAAATGTTAGAATTCTACTCTCACTTCTCATCCACCCTCGCCTTGGGATTTCATGCTGCCCTCACACTGGGAGAAAATTCCTCACTTTCTCCCTACGTTCTCCTTGCTAAGTGATACAGGACTGTCACTTAGACCTGAAACTTTTAGAAAATCAGTTAAAGACCACTTGGAGCAGCCTTGGGAGGTTTTTGCTCACCATCAGTTCCAATCTAAAGGGATTTGGAATAGCCTAATTTTGAGGCATGTTATTTTTATCATCAATTGGTATGAGTTATGTTTATACTAAGGATATTAAACTTTTGAATTTTCCCCACTTCATTGTTTGCCTTTTTAAACTTTTTTCATTAAAAAAAATATGTATTATTTCATTGTGATTTTCCTTATGCTTAGAAAGCCTTTTTCTATTCAGAAATTAAATGAATCTTCATCGTGTACCTCCTACAGTATACTTTTGCTTCTATTTTATACACTTAAATTTTTAATCAATCTGAGATATATTTTGCTTCAAAGTAGGAGATGAGATGTTGATTGAATTTTTCCTATGCAGCTGTCAGTTTTCTCAGTACCATTTGAAATACTCTATTCTCCATTTGCTTATGGAAATTCCTACCTTATCCAAACTATGTTCCAATACATACTAGAATTCATGCTTTGTTGTATTGATTTCCTCAATTTTAACATGTATCTACAACATTTTTTAAATGATCACATCTCTTTGTATTTCTACATTCATCTTCATGAAAGACTAGCTTCACTTTTTATTTTTTTGTAAGTTTTTATGTCCACCTGCATTTGTTTTCAAACTTGTTGAGTTGCTGAAAAAGAACTTTGAGCTTGTCACTGGGGTTATATTGCACTCATTTTGAAAGAATTAACAGCAGGGATCATGGTTGGAAATAGTAAAAAGCTAGTCTAGTAGAATCACAAGTTAATTAAAATAGACTGACCAATGAGAACAGATACCAGAGATACAGCAAAAGTATAAGATTAATACTATGCCTTTGCAGTTATCTCTGTCTTCTTTGATATCTCTCAGTGAAGTTAAATAGTTTTCTTTACAGTACCTGCACATTTTCTTTTAGGAAAACTCTTTATTTTACATTTTGCAGAGGTGTATTTTATCATTATAATATAATCTAACTGGTTATAATTTTTCTAATGTATTTTGTGTATTTATCTTAGGCCTAGTTAGTTTCTTGATGTCTCTTCTCAATTTAAAGTATTATTTACATAATTCTTCTGTATTCTCTAGATTTATGTGTGTTTCCTTTCAAAATTAGAACTCTTCCAATTTCAAATTTTATTTATTTAAACCAGAACGTCTAGTGCTAAATACCAAGTGTACTTTCAAACAGAAACATAGGAATATGAGTGGAGCCGGGAACTTTGATTGCATATAAAAGAAGGAAATGGAAATAATACCACTGAAGGAAAATATAATAGATCAGCCAGCCAGATAAACCTTAAATGTGCTGCTCCTAACCTGGCCTCTAACTGAATGGAAGGAAGCCAGCCTCCACATTGTTCTTCAAGCCAGCAATCTGCATTTCCATCTAGTTCCAAATTATCATCAATTATTATTTACTCCTACTTCCTCAATATTCTTCTGAACAATCAGGACTTAGACCAGATCCTCAACATACATAACCAAAATTACTATAATAACATCCTAAGGAGTTTGCTGTCTCTAAAAAAATTATCCACATCTTATCTGTTGCAAATATAGTATTCTTTCTAAAAATTAAGTTGTCACACGAATCTTAAAATCAGTGGTACTCAAACACATACATAATAGGTTACCCTTAAACACAAATATGCAGGGTCTGCAAGATCTAACTTATATTTATGTCTTAAGTATCACTTCTCAATTCTTCTCCCTCCTTGCTTTGTTCTTGCTATAATGAAATCTTGCACTTTTATGAAGATATGTACTGTATCATAATTAAGCCTTTACACAGGTTTTATTCTCTTTGTAGAAAGTCTTCTGTTATCTCCTCTTCTGTGTTTTATCATGGCTGACTTTTAGAGACTTAAGTCAAGCATCATTTTAAGAGGAAAATGTTTCCAGAAGTTGTCCAAGCTGTGTTAACTACCCCACTTCAGAGCTTCCACAATACCCTCAGTATCCTGTGATCAAAACTTTTTTTACAATATGTAAGAAAATTTAGAGTAGCAAATTATATTCCCTCCCCTTCCCTATTGCATCCACACTGTTTTAAAGCCTTTGCCTGACTGAATTATTCTTGAAAAATGTTTTGCTACTAAATATGTTTCTTTGTAACTTAGATTTCAAAATTTGAGCTAAAGCAAGAATAAGAATATAGTGAAAGTCTGAACCCATAAAAACAAAATCTATGATCAAGTATAACCATCTTTAGTTAGTAATTTTGTATCTAATAATTTAGAAGAAGCAACTTCTTCCTAAAAGGAAATCACTGTTCTAGGCTTAATTTTGGGAAAAAAAATGAAGAACTGTTTGAGGATAAAGCTATGATATAAAATTAGACAAATATGATTTTATAAGCACAGAAATGAGAAATCTCAAGAAAGAAACCCATTCCATCACATATCCTAGGATTTTAAAAAGCAGATATTTAAAAGTTAAAATATAAGTAGAATCTATAATTATATGAATTCACTTTGCCCTACCCTAAATTCTTTTCATATACATCAATGGTTTTATAAATCAATAAAATTCATCAAATTATTATAAACTAGACACTAAAACGTACGAAGATAACAAGAGAAGAGTATTTCCATCACTAAATTCTTCTTGAAAAGATGAAGAAATGAGGATAATTAATATCTGAGACTGATAAATCAAAGTATTATGATACTCTGACTTTGGAGGACAGTTTGAAGTTTCACAAGCACAAAACAGAACAGAAAATCCTATCAAGAGTAAGAAATATGAAATAGCAAATTTTGTTTTCCTTCATTTTTAATTTCAATTTTTAATAGGAATTTACCTCCTCTAAAGGAATATTACGGTCTTCAGTGTCTAGACAAGTCCATAATAGGTAGTAGTCATTCAATAAATTCTGTTAAATGAATACATAAAGATCGTTAAACATTATTTTTTTTTTATTTTGACCCTAACACTACCCAGCCTAGACTGATTCACAGCCCAACTCTTGAGAGACATACAGCAGATATAATCATACAATATTCTATAAAGTATCTTTTCAGTACAAATAAGTAAAATGCCAACAATTTAAAGTTATTTCCTTAAAATAAAATTTAGTGGATTCTTATAAGCCTTATTGAATAAAGAAAATGCTGGAATTAGTACTAGTTTTTTGGAACTGGAATATAACTGTGAATACATCAACATAAATGTGGCTCACATGTTACCAAAGTTTAAAAACCACTAATTTACACCATCTCATCCTCTTCAAACCTATTTCCATTTCTCCAGTTTCTCCCCAAATATCCCTCGCATTTTATTGTTCTGTACTTTATGCTGTTATTTCTACTGTCTGAAAGGATAAAGTATAAAATAAAGTATAGAAAATTTTGTCTGGAGAGTATGAAACTAGTTATAGGATGTTGTTGTAATAATTTTGATTAAATATTTTAAGGACTTGCCCAACTGACTTGACAAACTACTACTTATCCTTGAAAATTCAGCTCAAATGTCACTTTTTCACTTTTCTGTGAAACGTGTGTTTCCTCTTGATCCCATTAACACTTCATATTGCCTCTATTGTATGTGCAAAGATCTAAAAATCCCATAAATATCTGTCTACATGCATTACTATTATTCCTTAAGGGTAGAGAAAAAAAGTCCAGTACCCATACACTCTTTATAAAATCTTGGTTAAATGAAGGGGCATAAACAAACAAACAAACAAATAAACAACAAAAAAACTGCTTACGATATCAAGAACAATCGCCTTGCAATGGTTGTTTGAAAGCCCTACTAGTTTTCTAAATGGATACCTGCAAATATTGGTTACTCAATCTTTCCGGACACAGCTCTTTCCACAATTGTACCATTTTAAGAAATTTTATTCACTTCAACCAAAACTTCTCATGTTACTGTCTTTTTGTCCTAACACAAACTTCGGGGTTATTTGGAATAAATCTAACTCTTCTTCTAAATATATGCCTTTAAATATGTAAAAGCAGCTGGTCTATATGCCACTAAACTCTAATTTTACTGTAGTCTATGGTTTCTAAATTAAAATCATTGATCCCGTTCCTCCAAATCAAACAAAAAAATAAAGCAAATGCAACTAATAACCAAAGCCATTATAAATCTAACAATCTTAAAAATTCATATGCTATACCATGAAGACTTCTTCAAGCACCTGAACTGAACTAAACACTGGAAACTGCAGTGTGGTTCAGATAGCACACACCTCTGCTAATATGAAAAATTATAACTATTTCCATGTTTCTTCTCACGCTAAAATTCAACTGACACTTGCGCCTCACCAGCACGAAACTCGGCACATCATTTAACTTTCAGCTTTTGTTTTGTTTTGGTTTGGTTTGTTTGTTTGTTTTTAACATTAGAGGGAGGAGTACAAAAATTCTAAATACTAAGTTTTTTCCTGTAAGCCCTAACACTAATTCTTTTCACAAGACAAGTTATATATATATATACTTTTCTTCACAGACTTTTCTTTTAGACCAAAACATCTGGGAAATTTGTAAAAGACTATTTTTACTTTTGCTTGCCTTTAAGTGACTGAATCGATTTACTTTCAAATGTTTTACAAACAAACCAACCTTTTATTGAGGTAATTCCACAAAAAGAAACTCTGGATCCTCAGCTCATGTGGTCTATGGGGAAATACCCTCAGTCTGGCAAGCGCTTCCACTATTCTCATCAGAGCTCCTTCAGACCTCTGCTGGGATACCGGTGTCTCAGTCAGGCTGACGCCACCCCAGGTGTGTGAGGTGTGTGAGGGCTGTGAGGGAAAGGCCCCAACTCCACAGGAAGCAACAGCCACGGAGAAGGAAAAAGCCCTAAAACCTTCTTGCGGAGTTTAAAAAAAGAAAGAAAGAAGCAAACAACAACCAAAAAAAAAAAACAAAAAACGCCGTATTTGTGCTCCGAGTCTTTCTCCATAGGAGCAGCCCCCCAGATGTCTCCCTCTGAAAGAATTCTGAAGTCCAGGAGTCTCTCTCCTGAGAGAAACGTAAAATTCCCTCATTCCGAGGCAATCACAAGAGGCCCCGCCCCTAACGCTGCTGGATGCGGCGTCGATGTCGATTGGCTGTCCCTCCTGTCAAGGCCGCTCCTGGACGGTTCTTTTCCACCAACAACATATGCCAAGACATGTGATTGGCTTATGCCCTGCTGAAGCCCTGCCCCCGGCTTGAGGAGGCCGGCGTCAGAGCTCTCCACAGCCTCTTTACTGATACAGGGACAAGATTCAGAAGGGAGTCAGGGACTTGGAGGGGCGAGGGGCTGAGGCGCCCTGGAAATTTCTGAATCCCAGGGCTGGAAGGACGTGGAGTCTTCTCCAATTCTCACACTTTACAGACGATGTAACTTTCTCTCACAAAAGGTCTGGGGGCAGATCTGGTCTCCAAAAGAGGGACATGATGCTAAGCAGGTCCTGGGAAAGCAGGCTGTGTCAGGAAGGTTTATTCTGCGTCTCTGCTCAATCTAGCTTTTGGGGTCAGAGATGAGGCGACTAAGTTGGCCAAGGCCAGGCTATACACCATCAGGTTGATGGAGCTCTGCAGAAAGTGCAGAGTAAAAGCCTGGCCTCCGTGGAAGAAGGGAAAGTTCTGAGTGGTCTGAGGGAGGCTGGACACGCACTCAGGGAGCTGGGTCCCGATGGATGCCTGCTTGTCTCCTTTACCCCATTCTGTTGTTTCCCCATTAACACCACTTTATAATACTTACTGAAAATATATTTAATTACCATTTCTTCACTTATTTTTCTTGTCTATCTCTTACTTAAAATGTAAGCCTCGTGAAGAAGGGATTTTCTGTTTTGTTCACCGACGCAACCTCAAAATACAGAACGGTTCTGGCACAGAGAATGTGATTAATAAATATTTTGGAATAAACTAATTCTAATATTTCATTTGCTTTTATGGAAGTCCAAAACAAAAGTGCTATTTGGTTTCAGTTATCCAAAGTCAACCACATAGACAGTGTATTATTTGTTAAATCTTGTCAAAAATTAACTGAACAATCAGGTTTCTTCCTCTATTTTTGAATTTACCAGAATGAAAAGCCAAAAATGTTGAACAATTAAATCCCGGTTTTATGTTCACCAAATTGTCTTACTTGGACACTTTTCTTTTTACAAAAAGAAAGACGCAAGTATCGTGTGATAATCAAAATAAGTATCCTAGAATTTTTAACGTATTTGTAAAAGTTATTTCAGGAATTATGACATTTTTCTTGAGAGTTTGTGAATGCTTAAATGTACGGATCCAGACAGTTGCAGAATAATGGAACAAATTATTACTAATTATATGGCTTAGTGGTGTGCATTTGATTCTATGAATAATCAGGAAAGGTCTGGGTATGTGTCACAGTGGCAAACATAATCAAATATTGAAGAACCCATAATTGACACAATATTGTTTCAGAATACTACTGTAACTTCTTTGAAATTAGGTCTGTATCTTAAAAAGTTTTCTCTTGTTTTATATGTGTGCTTACCTAGTATACCAGAGAGAAAAGACAGACTTCCTAAGGAAATAAAGCAACTCTGAAATAATAGCCAATGTGGGACCATGTACCGTTAGAGAGTTTGATGCAACTTCAATTTTTTTTTTTTTTTTTTTTTTTTTTTTTTTGAGAGCGAGTCTCCCTCTGTTGCCCAGGCTGGAGTGCAGTGGCGCGATCTGGGCTCACTGAAAGCTCTGCCTCCTGGGTTCATGCCGTTCTCCTTGCTCAGCCTCCCGAGTAGCTGGGACTACAGGCACCCGCCACTGTGCCGGGCTAATTTTGTATTTTTAGTAGAGACGGGGTTTCACCGTGTTAGCCAGGCTGGTCTCAATCTTCTGACCTTATGATCCGCCCGCCTAGGCCTCCCAAAGTGCTGGCCTCCCAAAGTGTCCATTATAATTGCCAAATGAGGGGTTTTTTTTTGTTTTTTTTTTTGTTGTTGTTGTTGTTTTTAACTAAACTTCCTGCTAACAGGCGTGAGCCACCGCGCCCAGCCAAACTTCAATTCTTACGGGGAAAAATAAGTGGCAATAAAGTGAATGCATACAGCTTTTCTATGGATACTTTTTTTAACAGTTCACAGAATTCATGCTTTTGTCAGTTATATTAAAGTCTTTATAAAGCAGTATTTTATGACATGAAGCAACATTTTTCTGAAAGAATACTCTAGATTACAAAAGCAAGATGATCACATTTGAATAATTACATATTTCTTGAACTTTTATATCACATTTTATTAAACATGGTTGCATTTACTCTTCATAATGATTTTGCGTGTCAGGAAGGCTCATTGGACTTGCATTATCCTTGTGATACGGTATTAAGATGACAGAAGAAAAATAACCGTGGTAGATTTGTCAGTGTTCTTTTCCCTTGTCCTGTGTCTACTTTCATTTTTCACTTTCTGTCAGTAAACTAAATTTATGTGAATAAGCAAACTCAGTTACATTAATGATCTGAAAACCCTACAAGTCTGAATATTTTCTCTATCCAAAATTTTGAATTCTACTCTTAGAACCGGTGAGTATACAGCATTTTGTGTTTTATAAGTCTCTTATAGAAGTCATATGCCTTCAGGCTGGACGCGGCGGCTCAGCCCTATAATCCCAGCACTTTGGGAGGCCAAGGCAGTCAGAACACTTGAGGTCAGGAGTTCGAGACCAGCCTGGTCAACATAGAAACCCCATCTCTACTAAAAATATAAAAATAACCCAGGTGTGGTGGTGGGTGCTTGTAATCCCAGCTACTTGGGAGGGTGCGGCAGGAGAATCACTTGAACCCGGGAGGCAGAGGTTGCAGAGAGCCAAGATCATGCCACTGCACTCCAGTCTAGGTGACAGAGCAAATATCTGTCTCAAAAATAAAAAAATAAAAAGAAGAGAGAGAGGAGAGAAGTCATATGCCTTCCAGCTTTTATACTCTGAACTCTCCAAAACTTTCAGGACACCTGAGAGCAGCAAACAAAATGCCCAGGGATCCATATCCTAGCCATTCCTGACTACTAAGTTGCACTCTTTGATTTTCTCTGTTCTAGTAGGGAAAAAAAAAAGTGCTCAGGGCTTCTAAAATGCAAGTCAGTTGTGCTAATATTAATAATGAACTGTTTACTTTTCAGTACAGAATTGGCTTTTACATAATGTTGACAGATCAACTGACAAGAACGATTATTTTTTAAGAATAGGAAACATAAAATCACAGCACACACACAAAACAAAAGCAGCTCAATAAATATGAAGATCTCAGAAACAAAAGGGCAAACTATATTCTATGGTACATTGACTTGTTGTGCCTTTATGTTGACATTGTCAATTGTATGGAAGCTTTTAAATAAGCAAGATCTGATGCTAGCAGGTATTAAAAATGGTCTTAGAAAGAAATGTAAAAAGTTAGAAGAAATTTGAAATATTTATTTTCTGTTTATAATCCACATAAATATTGATTAAGAGAATATTTTCAGGGATTATATGAGTGTATGCTATCCATATCCATATGATATATAATAGGATATATGATTCAGAAGGCTAACAACATTTCACATTGCAGATTGTGTCATATGGTGTGTCCAACATTACAGCACATCTCATCATTTTACAAAAATCTCTCAATGGCCAAAATGACATTCCCATGAGAAGATTTACTTTTAAGCAAGTAGGTACAATCAGTTATCTTTAGGGGAAATAAAAACAATGTTGCTTCATTTAGAAAATTACCCTCATAAAAAGGAATAAAACAATGAGTGAAAGAAAAATTGATTTATTCTGTAAACTTTTAAACCTATCAAATTTAAGATGCACAGATATATTGTTGAAAACGTTTGTATTCTACACGGAGCACATTTAATTACCTACAGAAATAATTTATGTATGATTGGTGATCTGATTTCTAAGCTCGCAACAGAGTTCAGAAGCAATGTATCAGAAACAAAAAGACCACCACATCTTAAATAAGAAAATGGCATTAAGGAATTTGCCAACTATCCCAATGATATAAAGATCACACATGTCAAAACAAGAATAAGTTTATATCAAGCTTTATAGAATAGTACAGAAAATTAAAGAAAAAATATTTTAAAAATATATATTTGTACATATCTATCCATTCATTTTAAGCACAGAGAATCTGAGAGAGTGGTTTTAGCTTCATGACTTATGCCCAGAAAAGACTGCTCTCTGGTTGTTGTCTAACTGGCAATTGTTAAAATAAATATGCATGAAGTCACTTTAAATATAAATATTAAGCATATGAGCCAATCCAAGCATCATATACAAATCAAAATACTTTATATATAGATCCATGATTACCTATTCTTTCAACTACATAATTTGAGGATAGAATTATATATTCCCATTTTATAGCAATTTAAAATTCTGCAAGGACGAAGTTTCCAGATCTAGCAACAGTGATGTAACATTTGGTGGGAGAAGGGAAGTGAGAAAAGGGTGTGTTGTGAAGGAATTATTTCCAAATTGTCATCTTCCAATTTTATTTCAACAAGTTAGCAAAGATTTGATATTAAAAGTGAAAAAATTCTCTAATAATTTTTCCACAATATACTGAAAACGTGGTAATTCTTTTGAAGTTGACACTTTACTAAATAAATACTGCATTTCTGTCCTACAATGAAAAAACATGCTGTTGGTTACATTAGCCTGGAAGACTATTCTAAGAGTCATTTCATTCCACCTACTGCTTCCAGTGAGAACGACACATAGTCTGGATAGATAAACTATTGTCCATTATAATTACCAAATGAGGTGTTTTTTTTTTTTTTTTTTTTTTTTTTTTTTTTTTTTTAACTAAACTTGCTGGTATCTCCAAAATTGATACTTTGGGTATTTGTCAAATTATATATACATTTCAAGTATCTCCATTGTGACAAAACTAATGGTCCTCTATAGAAAAAGTATATTTTATGTTTAATATTTTTTTCTGTAAAGCTCTATTTGCAAATTTCTAAATTTTACTCTCTTTGAATTTGTTTCAGTTACTCAAACTTCACACACATAAAGGATTACACATAGAATTTACAAACGGATATTTATTGACCACCTACAATGTAAATACATATTTGAATTTCTTTAAGGTCTAATATATTAACTATAGCAAAAATGCCACATTTGTGATAAAGACACACTGATCACTTTGGTCACCCAACTGTATTATAATTTTCTGAAGGTCAGGTCTTCATTTGAAATTTCATCACATTGCTTACAACATGAGCACATAACAGGTGCTCAGTAAATGTATACTGAATTGCATTAAATGTCAACACCTAACCTTCAGTGAAAAGCCATCACTTTTTTCTATCAACGAAAAGAGCAGATGTGACAAGATGATATGTCAATAACAAACTATGAAAAGAGGAAATGTTTTCAAGACTTCACTCAAAACTTACCTTCACTTTTTACATGATAATAAATTTGGAGATCCGCTTCTGGTACTTGTTTAATTTTTTGTTTCCTATTAGTAGGATTTGGATATTTTGACTTTGAAAATATTTTCATGCGCCTAACTAACTTGTAGTAAACATTAATAAACACTAACTTTACAATACATGTAGTTATATATTTAATAAGCAACCAAGTAAAGATTTAAAAATAGGTTGTCCTTGAGTTTTTAAGTATTGGCTTTTCCTCATCAATAAATGGGAATTAGATGTATCTGTGAATCTTTGTTACTTTAACATTCTGACCAAAGGAGAAGTGTGAAAACATTTTAGCTGTCCAAGTTAAGTTAAAGATAGCATTTTCTACTGCAGTATGTAAATGAGATTTTCCTCTAGCCTCTCCACCTTAAAAACTTACATTTTCTATGGGAAAAGGGGAATTAGGTATCTGTAAGTAAAGGATACATTCGACAGGACTTGAATTCAATTTTTTTTAAAAGCAATTCTGCAAATATGTTTACTGTCTAATAAGAAAAATAAAAAGTTATTAATCAAGATAATAGTCCAAGTGTGGTGGCTTATGTCAGGTGTGGTGGCCCAGCAGTTTGGTAGGCAAAGGTAGGAGTAAACGTCTGAGGTCAGGCATTCGAGCCCAACCTAGACAATGTAGCAAGACTCTCTGTCTCTAAAAATTTAAAAATTAGCTGGTCATGATAGCTAACACATGCCTATAGTCCAAGCTACTTGGGAGGCTGAGGCAGTAGGATTGCTTGACCCAGTTCAAGGTTAAAGTGAGCTATTATCATTACTACTGCACTGCAGCCTGGATAACAGAGTGAGACTCCATCTCTTAGAAAGATAATAGTGACCTCTGTTGTTTCACATCTGTGTTACTACATAACTAAGAGAGGTACTAGAGCATATGGATTTTACAATAAAATATTATTATATTATTATACATGGATATAATAGAAAATTCTGATATGAATTCAACATTATCCTCCTTATAAGTTTCAGGAATCAATTGAATTACTTGCTAAATCATATTATTTGTGCTTAAGCTCATTTCAAATTAACTTTTACATTGAATAGCACTTCTGATAATGTATCAATAAAACAGCCTGTGTTTTTTTCAATCAAGTCAATGACTAGTGTCACCTAATAGGCTTCCCCTTCTCCCCTCACTGCCAACCCAACACACCAACCTCAGTAAAACAGGATGTTTAACGTGTCTTTCTCAGGAAAAAAGAAATAAAAAAAGAACATCAAGCAAAATATGGGCGTATCTGTCTTTGTCCTTCCACAACTGTGCTTTTGTTCTTCCTAGCTACAGAAAGCCTACCAACATCTATCTGGTAGCCAGCACTGGATTCTATTCTTAAACTTTTCCTAATTTTAGCTTTGTACTGGTTAAAATTATATAATTTAAGTAGGAATATATTCATGTTTTTATAAACATGTATAAATAATCATATGCGCATGTGGAGTTAAATACCTAATATCCTTATTGACTTGCTGACCTTTGATCCATGAGATCACAAACTTTCCTATACCACTTCTAGAAGTAATCATTACTATTTTATGTATATTTAATATATTTATATTATGAGCTTACTTATACATAAACTTTAAAGAAGTTTACATAAATGGGTTATTACTATATACACTGTTCTATAGTGTGTCTGCTTTATCTTACTGTACATATTATAGAATTTTATACATCAGTGTGTTTAGTATTTGCTGCTATGTATCATTTCATGGAATTAATGTATCTGGTTTTATTTATGTACATCATCTTAAGCATACATGCAATGGTTTCTTCAGAATAAAGAAGAGTAATTGGAATTATTAATTATATGCGTTTAAAATCCCATGGCCTTAAATTTGAGGTGAGAGCAATCACCATGACATGTGATTTTCTCCAGCAAAACTGTGTATCTCTGTATCCTTTTCTATGACTCAGTTCAACATCTTAATGGTGGCCTGCCATGCCTCTGATTCAGCCCTAGCCTAGTTCTTCAAATTGATTTTTTACCAAACAACCCTAGAACTATATGGAAAACTTTAGTTCACTCTTGTTATGACATTTTCTATTACTCACATCTCTTAAATTCTTGCTTTCTTTTTAAATCTGGCTTAGATTTCATGGCCCAATTACATAATTACTCTCTCAAAATTATTATTTCTCTTTTCCCATTTTCCTTCTATTCAGCAAAAAGTCTAATTTTGTTCACACCAAAATTGTTGTCTACTCCATACCTGGACTCTCATAACTAAACATTTTGAGAGAAAATAACATTATTGGTTAATTTTGTTACTTCAAACTCATGACTACAAGTACATCAACACTCAAAACTACTGGAAGATATGTGTTTTTCTCATGAATATGTATACCAATTCTTCAATTTTGTTAAGAAAATGAAAATAATCCCATGAAGACATTATGTTTCCACCAGGAAATCTACCATCCACTCTTAAACATATCTCTATTATTTGCTTTGTGTTCTATAGCAATCGAAAAATTGCCCATATTCTTATCAAGACAAATTTCCTATTTGTTTGTCTATTGTTTACTCCTTCAATTATTCCCACCACTTTTCTCCTGAATCATTCAAAACAATATTTAAAAATGTATAATCTCCCTCATCTTTTAAGAAATCCCAACTTCATGTTTTCCTCCAGCAACTGCCTATTTCTTGCTTCCCTTTCAAGTGATATTCCTGGAAAGAACTTTCTGCACATCCTGTCTTCATTTCCTTGTCTAACTTTTTTTTTTTTCTTTAACCCATTCCTCATGAGCTTTCATCTTTATTTAAGTAAAGAGCCACTTTACTTAAATGGCTCTAGTGGATTACAAGGCTCTTTAGTAAGAAACTCTCTTTATTCTGGAATACTGTTCCCTAGATATCTGTATAGGTCTCTTGTTTATACTTTTCTTGCATATCCTATTCTGTAAGAACCTCCCTGACTGCTACTTTTAAAATGTTATCTAACATTTGAAATCTTATCTACTACCTAGATGGATTGTCCCCTTTCCCTACTTTATTTTCCTTCATAATCTTATTCACTGCATAGTATATTTTATATTTCAGTTAGTTTGTTTATTATCTGTAACACTAACCATTATAATGTATGTTTTATTCAACACTGATTATCATCTATTACAACTCTACCTTCCACCAAAAAGTCAATAAATTGAACTCCAACCTCACCAAATACCCTTCTCATATTAATATTATTCAGTCCCTCAGCAGCATCAATACAATTTACCATATTTTCTTTCAGAATATTTCTCTTTTTTTTCTTTTTTCTTTTTTTTTTTTGAGACGAAGTCTCACTGTCGCCCAGGCTGGAGTGCAGTGGCGCGATCTCGGCTCACTGCAACCTCCAACTCCTGGGTTCAAGCAATTCTCTTCCTCAGCCTCCCGTAGCTGCGATTACAGGTGTTAAGCCACCACGCCCGGCCTTGAGAAGTATTTCACAGGTTCTCATCATTCTGCACTCTTTGGATCTCCTTCTGTACTATTAAACTCTCATTTTTCATATAATTTGATAACTCCTCCCATTATAAAGTGTTTCAGTCCATTGTCCTGAGTCTTAGTCATAGGCGACCTTCTTTTCTGAGTGTGCACTTTTTACCCAAGTGATCTCAGCAAGTCCCCAAGCTTTAAATATCATCCATATTCTGCTGACTCTCATGTCTATAACTGCAATCCTAAATTTTCCCTTGAGCTTCAGACTTTTGTAAAATTATGATGTGAAATAGATGTTAAAATCATTTTCTACATTCTGGTTTACTGCAAAAACATAAAATATTAGAAGGATGATCATAACATTGTTTAAGTTTTAAGTTCAAAACAGAAGAAGGGTTATAAAGGAAGATTGGTTGGTTTTTCAGCGATAGCAGAGTTTCTTGAGTATAGCTGTTCTGAGATCCTTACCTCTCCATAGTAGAGGCAAGGCATTTGGCATTGTTATTTATCAAGTTGAGGTTACTGTAAAAATTGCTCTTAAAGTTTGAAGATGAACTTTCTCAAGTACCAGGCAAAGGCTTGCAAACCACAGGTCTTATATGAAGCTGGCATAAAAACTGTGACAGCTGGGTGAAGAGGATATGATGAGAGGGCAGCAGGACACAGAAAAGACCCATGAGATTCCCAAGGTCCTGAAGGACGAGAATGTAGTGTTGTCCCGGTAGAGTGTATCCAGATGATTAAGAGGAAAAATATCACCAAACATTATAATGATGATAACTCTTTTGGACATCAGAAAAGATGCACCCCCACTCTGATGATCTCTTGTGTCTTAAATCCAGAGCAGAGGAAACAGTGCTTGAGTGCTTGAACAGAGCAGAGGAAACACTGTCTACACTAAAACACTTAAGCAGCAGGGACACAAGTGTGGAAGACCTATGTAGTATGAACCCATCTTGCAACTACTGAATGCCAGTGTTAAGAGAGAAAACTTTCAATGACAGCAGAAACTGCTGCACCATCCTACTTATCATACAGCAGTATACCAAAGCAGAGATAAAGCAAGTTTATTATGGTGATGCTTAAGTGTTGCCTTTTTTCATTGCTAAACAGTATATTCAAATTATCTACTTAACGTTTTCACCTGGGTTTCTAATATATATCTCAAACTCAGTATGTCCAAATTGGAACTTTTGATGTTTCCTCTAGAAGCATATCCTTCTTCTATTCTTTAATATCACATTGAATGGCACCATCACACACCAGTTGGTTGAATATTCAGGAGTTACCTTTGAATTATCTGTTCTTCACTCTCAGAAGGCCAGATATTTGCAAATCCTCTTCTGCTTCCAAAATGCATCTGATTTTGTTTTATTTTCTATGTTGTTACTCTCTTATATGGAAGGTCCCCATGGTCTCACCTAGACCTGGATAGTCTCTTCTGATTCTATTGAGCACTCTACAAATTGGTCTTCGGTCAATAGCCAAAGCATTTTTTATAGCCTATGTATCACTACTATGCTTAACTTCTCGTACTTGGAATGAAATTTTGACATTTTATTGGGCTTTACATAGCCTGGAAATTCTGGTCTTTATCTACTCTCTTACCTCCTTTCCCGTGAAGTAATTTTATGTTTACTACTTCTCTAGTCACACTGACATTTCTTAATCTTTACATTTGGGAGGTTGTTTGCCACCACCAGGTCTTTGCACATGCTGTTTGCTAAACTTGGAACGCCTTTCCTCAAAATGGCTCTCTGGATAGCTAATTTTTCAATGCCTACTCAAAAGCTTATTCCTCAAATGACTGCACTACAACGTCTGACCCAAAATAGGCCCTCCCTACGGTAGTTCACTATGCCATTTTAAAACTCATAATGTTTTCAGGTTTTGAAACTATTTTATTTATTTATTTTTCAGTAATTTCAGAAGCCCTGGCCTTAGAATGTAAGATTCATGCAACTAGAGACCTTACTTATATTATTCACCAATCTATCTTAGAACTTTGGAATAATATAGAGTCTAATTTAGAAAAGCTTCTGAAAATGTAATTGAAAAGAATATGTAATATCAATTTATCTTTAAGAAAAGAAAATTTAACCTTTTTGTTCAGTCAAAAGGATGTATCTCTATCAGGGGTCTTTGGACAACAGTGTGAATCTCATTAGAGCTAAAAATTTACCAGAACATAGATTTAGAACAACTCATAATAAATATTTATGAAATTATAATTTTGGCCATATTATTATCATTCACCATTATCCAGAACACAAATTTAGAAATTAGCACTCAATAATTTCATTTGAAATAATCATAAGAAAATTTTGTTATTAGTAATATTGATATATATAAAATATTTACATCTGACAAGAACCAACACTCCCATATTCTATACATAAAAAGAAAAGCTTTCTTTTTTAAAAATTCTATTCTACTTTTATATATCAGGTGGTTTCAAAATAATTACTAATTAGAAGCAATGAGATGAATAAATATGTAGGATATGAAAATAGATAGGTAGGATATGAAAAAAATATTAATAGAATTGTGCTCACCTTGGTAGATAGATATGGTATTGGACTACATTGTAATATATGTCCTAAATAAAAGACTAAAATAGGAATTACTCAAACATTTTGTTTCTTCTATTATAGAATAACTAAAGAAAAAGCTATTTTTACTTAGTGAGCAGAATATTTTAATGATTTGAAAGGGAGGGTTTTTAAAACTGAATACGCTGTTCTTCATAAAATAAGAAAATATGTTTATATGGAAATAATTTAATTGAAATATTAAAATTCCATAGAAAATTTACATCAGTCGGTACAAGCTTCTTTCGAATAAATTTTATTACTCCTATCAAGAAAGCTTTTGAGAATTATAATCTAATTTTATTTCTTTTTATTATTGTTTTAATTAGTAACCTATTTTATTTCATGTATTAGTCAGTTTGAAACATTAAGTATTATGGGTTGGATTAGAACATGACCTGATTTTAAATATTCCCAGATAAAGTTAAATAAAATATGCTTACATTA
Source organism: Theropithecus gelada (assembly GCF_003255815.1). Taxonomy (NCBI): domain Eukaryota; kingdom Metazoa; phylum Chordata; class Mammalia; order Primates; family Cercopithecidae; genus Theropithecus; species Theropithecus gelada. The sequence goes on from NC_037676.1 coordinate 115,214,376, forward strand.
GATAAAGTTTGAATATTATGTTTGTATTGCTTTTTACCTAACTTACTGTGTTTGTTGTTTTTTTAAATAAACTTTCAAAACAAGGGGAAAATATCCTATAATGTAGGATAATACAAAAAAATGTTGGAAATACAGCCCTTGAGTTAAGTTTAGTTTTGTCTGGCATTGAAACATGACATAGAATAAATCAATTTATTCATTAGTATTCCAATTTCTATATTAGAAACATTCATAATAAAAATAATACACTTAAAGATGCTAAGTTGATGAAAAAGTAACATGGGGGTAGTTATATTGCAATTTTATAGTTAAATGTTCCCTTAGGTACTGTTTCTACTTTAATTAAAACTACTTCATAAATCTAAAGAAGAAGCTTCCCAAGTGATACCCGTAAACCCCACATTTTCTTATGGCTTCACTTATTTTAAAGTGCTGAAAGAGCCAAATTTGTATTTTTTACTCTATAGTTACTTTGTAATTAAAATATTCAATGCCACCTACCAAAAAACCCCACACAATCAAATACAGTAAAAAGAAGTATACTGGAGATAATATAGACTTCAACAAATTGATTATAATTATTCTTGAATAATAGCTAACACATCACACTTTAGCTGGCATGGCAAAAGGTAAGTGGTGCTATAACCATCTGGAAATTAAACAAATTTATTTAAGAAATTACATAAGGTAACATTAATGTTTTATGATACATAGCACAACGCCTACTCATAACTCCCAAAACACATTTGTGATGGTTAAAAATCTAAACAGTTTAGAAACTGACAGTAAAAATACATAAAAATGTCCCTCTCTCTAGGCATCTCAAAGCAATTTGGATGATTTTATTTTGTGTAAGTTAGACTATATAACCCAAAACATACATTCCCATCACTGCATGAAACAAAGCTTATTAGACTGGTGCTTTGAGACACTAATCTAGCACCTGGAAAATGGAAAAGTAAGAAAATATTTGTCTCTGGTATCCTTAGCCTTCATTTGGAATGATCTTTTCACAGTACCTTGATAATAGCTGCCCTGATATTGTTGCATCTTACTTCCCTGGTCCACAATTCACCCATTTTCCCTCCTATCTTTTACATACTGCATTTGATGCAGAACAATAGATGCTGGCACATGAATCAGATACAAATTTTCCATGCTAATACTTTCACAACCTACTTATTAACTAAAAGGAAACTACTATTTAAAACATGTTTAAAATTGACATCTTTCTTCATAAATTCTAAAAGTGACTTAAATGTTGAAAAAGATCTGAGCTTATAGCTGTATGTAAGATGCAGATATTATTTGCTAATTAACTTGAGTTTCAGAACTATGAATCACTTTAAAGATATCAGCTATTTCTAAGAAAGTCTTATCTATTGGGAACAAAGAAAGGAAGATAGAGATTTAGAGAAGATTCTGCTACTTTTACTTCTGGGTGTTCATTGGAAATAGCCCTGGAAATTTTCTGTTTAAACTGCAGGGGGAATAATAAGCAGCCTGAGAGTTAGCAGAAGATAGAGGCAAGGGTAGTTTGTTTTCTTTTAATAAGATATGCAAATTAATTAGGAGCAATTAACCTAGCAGCAGGACTGAAGACTTTAGAGCCTTGTTTTAATGCCGAAGTTTATGTGGAACTCCGAAGAGCTGTGGGTCCTTAGAACTGTATACCATAAACCTGAGGTTACTTCATTGGTAACAAAGCACAGTTAAGTATAGACACAAATATAGTAATACTTCTCCTTTATATTTGTTGCTTATTTAAAATTTTTGCTTTTAAGATATGGTATTCATATATTTAATAAGACATACTCTATATTATAAAAAATATTAAGTTGGTATTATGCATTTGGATTTTTTTTTCAAAGGTAGCCAAGAAAGAAAAGGGGTTGTCTCAAAAGGTATTGCAGAAGCTGTGCATCTTTCTATACAGCACCAGCCAAAACTCAGTTAAAAAATTACAGAAAACCATAACTCTCTACCCTGCATCGCAAATCAGCTGTGGTTTAGGAAATGATAAATGAAATGTCTCCATCTGCTATATCAAGAAGAATAACAGTACCTGTAATTGCCAACACCAATAATACCTTTGAAAAATAGTCTTTACACATCATGTCTATTTCTTTTCTATACAATTCTCTTCTCAATGTGATCTGACTTTAAGTAGCTGAACTCTACTGAGATAAATCAGATTACTAATCTCACAAATCCCCTGGAGATATTTTATCATCCAAAAGCTTCTCAGAACAGCTAGAACACACCCACTTCTTGTCTTTTCTGTGGGGCCATAACTCTGTTATCTCTTTCCACTCCTTCTCAGATCTTTTTTTTTTTTTTTTTTTTTTTTTGAGACGGAGTCTCGCTCTGTCACCCAGGCTGGAGTGCAGTGGCCGGATCTCAGCTCACTGTAAGCTCCGCCCCACGGGGTTTACGCCATTCTCCTGCCTCAGCCTTCTGTATTGCTGGGACTACAGGCGCCCGCCACCTCGCCCGGCTAATTTTTTGTATTTTTTAGTAGAGACGGGGTTTCACCGGGTTAGCCAGGATGGTCTCGATCTCCTGACCTCGTGATCTGCCCGTCTCGGCCTCCCAAAGTGCTGGGATTACAGACTCGCAGATCTTTTAAGCTCCCATATTTCTCTATCTATTGTGTTGTTTGGAATTGCATGCATATCACTCTTGTGTTTTGGAAGGTATGCAGTCCCTGAAAATCATAGCTACACGTTAAAGGGTTCTGCTATATAGGAAAAGAACATCAGCTTTAGTATCAAATAGACTTTACTAAGGTTCCAGAGGAATTACTGTCCACATGAATACTAGATTCATCTAAGAGTTAATTATAATTCAGAGTGGATATGTGAGTTAGAAAGTTAAGCTCCTATGAGGAACTAGGAGCCTGGCCTGAATAACTGAGTAAAGGAAAGGTATTATGAGGCTGAGCGAAAACAAAAACAAACAAACAAAATGACCTGATATTTTCATGCGTGTTTGAATTGATTAGTAAAAGGCATATAGGGAATTCACTGTTCACATATTTCAAATAGACTTTTGTCATTAAACTGTTTTGATTTACAGATGGTTTAGATACCCATATATTTTTGATATTTGATTGCTATAACTCTAGAATTTATATCCCTAGAATTATATGCATATTTTAAGGTAGAAGCATTTTTATTGGGATACAAATCATAGGTTAATAAAAAAAGTAAAAGCAGGATATCAAAAATTCTGTAAAGGAATAAATACATAATTTAAATACTGTATTTTATCTTAAGATGCGTAGATGCATAGCCCATTCACTAATCTTATGATATAGACTCAATAACTTTTCTTTAAACATCTCATAATTGTAATTATTTCATTATGTCTTCTTTGTACATAATTCATGATACATAGTTTCTTATTATTCCAAGTTGAAAATAGTTGAGTAAAAATTAGAGACACCAGTTAAGCAACTTAGTTTGAAAACTCTTCTCTTAACTTGTCTATTGTTAATTCTATTACTTTTCTATTATTTTCTACTTTTAATTATTTTATATTATTAGTTTCCTATTTTTAAAGATATCTTGTCCACACCTAATTCAGACAAACGTTTAGTAACTCATCCTTAAATTTTCCCTAAGCATTCAAATTTGTTTTTGTACAAAAAAAGTTCATTGTATATTTATTGACATTTCATCGTTACACATATACACATTAAAAGTATCCCAATAAGCTTAAGAGGTTTGTACTAAACGCAACTGATTCTAGATAAGCATGAATATGAACTGCTTGGAACACAATTATTCATACAACATATGTGGTAGTCTGCTAAACAAAATAGCTTATTGCACTATAGAAACAGTTCAGTATATTTTATCAAAGAAATGAAAAGTATTTGTTAGTCCAGTTGGTTGATTAAATAGAGGATTGATGAAAAGCACCTTGTATTTTGTCTGATTATTTCTACAATTGAAATTGTTGGTTTCTACAATAATTACTAATATAGAAATGTGTAATGAAGCAGTAGGTATCAAAAAGCAATTGAATAGGCCTATAACTACTTCTTATTTCCAATTCTTCCATGTATCATGAAAATGAAAAGGCTGGTCAAATGAACCATATCCTTAAAATATTACATATTTACTTTATATTCAAATGCTCCCTTTTGTTTGACAAAAATCTAGGTATAACTGTTGAGGAAAAACCAGACACATTTGTATTGTCTCTTCCTAAGCTGCATATTATATTGATTCACTATTTAAGCTATTTAATAGTATGTATGGTATAGCCTATGGTCTGGAAATTTGTTTTGCAAAGCTATATATGCATTATCATTTAATTGATCTGTAAATACACAAAAGTATTTTCTGCTTTTATAGGTGACTTACATATGTAAATTAAAAAGAATTGTGCTTTATTAAAGAATATTGATTTCTGATTATAGTTTTGTTAAAGGCTAACTTATAAGTAAGAGTTAATTTGCGTAATATTTTGACTGTTTACATAAATATTTTTAAATGTTTCCAGAAAGAAAAAAATTCAAATGTTTCAATCACGTTCCCTACAAACATTTCACATTTGAAGTTTTCCTTCATTTTACTGGTAAAGCATCCACCTAGAAAAGTAAAAAGTAAAAAAAAACAAAACTCAAAAAACAAATTATAGTGCACAGTGATAGAATTGAGATTAGAATTCAGGTTACCTGGTACCTTTTAAGTTAGCATTAGAGTAACAGAACATTTTGCTCTCTTTCATAATACTTTCTATTTAATATTAAGTCATTGCTGTGTCCAGTTATTTATCCAAAGGTATCCTCACTTCATGGATATTTCTTTAGAGACTACATTGATTTAAAATAGATACTACATTTTACACTAAAAATAGCATGCACAATCTTTAATATCTACTTTAATTACTGCATTTTCAGATTTATATTTAATTTGCTAATGAAATAGTGACTCGATTCATGTCACGCACGCTACTTATACACTTGGCTTCCTTTGGAAATTAAAACTCTGACCTAGAAAATAAGCACATTGCTCAGGGATACCATATTGTTAGTTTAGTTATTAGTTACCCGCTGTTCTTAATAAATCAGTCTGCAATCCACTGATCCATGTTACTACATTTTCACCTCTCTATTTGTTGGAAACATGTGCCCACAAACCAGATATTGCTCTATTTAGTTTGTCAAATTGAAGATATCCTATCTACTTCAGTTGCAAGTTATGTTTACAGATATTTAAAGCAAAATAAATGTCAGTAAATGTAATATCATAAGAATTATGATTTTCAAATCATAATGATTTTCAAATCATAATTCATAATGAATTCAATATTTTTTAATATCAGTAAATAGGTGATGGTAATAGGTGATACAGTATTATTAAGTTTTATAAATAGTAACATTCCTTCAATATATTAAAAGGACTATAATAAATAGTAAGGTCTAAGCAATGAATTTTAGGCAAATCCTTTAGTATATTAATAGTCCTTTAACAACATATTAAAGGACCTGCCTAAATTTCATTGCTTAAACTATACTATTTATTATAGTTACAAAGACAGAAGCTTACCTCAAATTCATTGCTTAAACTACACTATTTATTATAGTTACAATGACAGAAGCTTATCATAATCAGTATATTTTAAAATCATTTCAGTAGTTTTACATGACACCATTTGCTTTGTGTTTATCCTCAAACATTGTTGAGTACCTTAGGTAATAACCTTAAGAAATCCTTGAATTGACAGATTAAATTAAGACTGTATTTATGAATACAATTAGTATGTACCCATTTGGTCCCATTTTGTCCATTTCATTAATATATATATAGAAAGATACTGTCTTTTCTATGTTTGATATATGACGTATTTAACATGTTCACAGAGCAAGCAAACCATGAGGCAATAAGAAAAATAAATTATGCAAAGTTTGGGATTTTTTAAAAGGACTTTTAAAATTAATTCATTTATTTAAGATCTATTTCACTCTCCAAATGTATTTGACACTCTTAACAAAAACAAAAATAAAACAACATGATAAAACAAAGCTATTGAGGAAATTAGTAAAGGATAATTAGTAGGAGAATAAGATAAGGCTACCCAGGGGTGAGCTATAGCCAACAGGTATTAGCTTGAGAGAGCTGATTCTGTACCTTTCTTTGTAACTCCATGTTCAGTGAGAGCAGGTTAGTAGCTTGGTTGATCATAAAATTAAACACGACACAAATTAAAAATTAAGACTTTTTTTTCTTTTCTTTATTTTGGAAGATAGGGCTTAGCAGAACATCACTGAAGTCATTCTGTCTCTGAAAATATCTCCTAGAAGATATCCTGAATCAACTCCATTATATAGACAAAAGATTTCTGAATATGACAAAAATATGCCAAGCAGATTAGCACCATGATAAATTTAGCTTGAATACTTTTAAACAAAAACAATTGATACTTTTAATAAGTACGCATGGAACAATTAAATTACATGATGTTCTGTTGTATCTACAAAAATAGTGAAAAATATACAGCTATATAGTTGACAATATTGTTGGTAATCTGGAGTTATAAATAAGTTAATTAGGTATAAATATATATCAAATACAGTGCTTTGGGCTTGCTTGGATTGTACTAAGCTATTTTCTTTTGCAATAAAGAAGTAACTGTATAAATTGTTTGTTGAGGTCACCCTTAGATTGTGACAAAAAAATACAAAACAAAATATAATATTAGTTTAGAGAAGACGTACCTTGCTATTTTAAGTTCTAAGTACATGAAAGTTCTAAGTACATGAAAAAAACTGTTTCAGATTATTAAAGTCCGAATAAGAGGCAAAGAATGAGGAATAAAACAGCCTCATGTTTGTTTTTGTTTTTGAGATGGAGTCTCGCTCTGTCGCCCGGGCTGGAGTGCAGTGGCCGGATCTCAGCTCACTGCAAGCTCCGCCTCCCGGGTTTACACCATTCTCCGCCTCAGCCTCCCGAGTAGCTGTGACTACAGGTGCCCGCCGCCATACCCGGCTAATTTTTTGTATTTTCGGTAAAGACAGGTTTCACCGTGTTAGCCAGGATGATCTCGATCTCCTGACCTCGTGATCCGCCCGCCTCGGCCTCCCAAAGTGCTGGGATTACAGGCATGAGCCACCGTGCCCAACGAAAACAGCTTCATGTTTTAAAAAATTATCTGGTCTCTATCATATGTCATTCCTTCAGACCCTCCATTATGATGTCAATGAAGGTTGTGGATATCACAGCATGAGTAGCTGAAGTTATTAATTAAGTTCACAAAACTTCAAGTCAATAGTTTTTATATCAATTGTGGAATGAACAGGATATATTAGCATTGGTATCTCTTAATGAAGGTGTATGTTCTATAGTATAAAAATACAGTATGGTTATATTTTATATTATTTATTATATTGTTCTATATTATATACCATATTGGATATATAAATATGAATGCTTTATACATGGATAAATAAACAAATGGCCATGCATGCTTAATTTTTTTTTTTTTTTTCCTGATAGATGTGCACAATAAAAAAGTTTGGAAACCCTTATTCTTGCTCTTGTCTCAAGGTCAAAGACCCAACAAAACGCAAACAAACAAACAAACAAACAAAAAAAGAAAGAAAAAGGACAAAAAGAGACAAATTGTTTGGTATATTGTGCTATAAATTAGTAGGTTAATTATTAATGATAAAATAGGTTTACATTTTTACAATACATTGTTCTGAGGACTTTAGAACTCTTTAGTGTAGAGCATACAGAGAAAAAGTGTTTTTGCATATTAGGTCAAGGCTTCCTGTAGTTTGTTATGGAGTATGAAGGGAAGAGAGGGTGAGGATATGGAAGTAGAGGACTTCAGTTAAAGAAAAAAGAAAAAAGAAAGAGAGGAAAATAAATGATGAGAATGATTAGATAGACTACCTCTAAATGATTAATAATTCTAAAGATTTGTTTCACCAATCAGTAAGACAAAGTTTTAGTTAACATAAGAGAATTCTTTTCCATGGCTTTTAATTTCTGCCTTTTAAATTAACTGTGTCTTATATTCCAGCTTTCAATACATCAGAGAAAAATATATAGCATACCTCATTTGGGCTAGTATTCCTACTATAAATCTGAGAAAACAAGTCTCTCAAATATCAATCATGCATACCATATATGGGGATAAATCAGAATCTGGCCTCATTTATGACTCTAATTTACAAAGCAAATTTATAGTATAAGAAAAATATCTGTTAGCAAAAGTTCTCTAACATCATGGATTATCTCTGGATTTCTCTCCAGAGAAAGCAGAGCTTGAAAAAAAAAAAAAAACCAGATTTCATTAGTTAAACAGGATGGGACTAAGAAAATATTGATTTGTAAGGATGATACGCTATTCCATAGTACATTAGGTCAGGAGTAGGGTTGGAATGATGCCATTTTGTTTATTTCTAAAGGAAGAAAACAGCCCAATTTGGATTAAGTAATATTAAGAACTAAAACCTGAAGAATCATTTTTGGAGCCTTCTAGTAATTCAAGATTGATATTTGCTCCCTTTTGAAATGACAAAGAAAAAAGGAATTCCAATTTTTTTTTGTCTTCTTTTTCTCTGAAAGTTTACTTGGGAAAACAAGGGCTATGGAAAATGATGAAATGGAAATTTTAAATTCCCTTATATACTTACATTTTACTAAGATCCAGACTTCCTCTTTTCTTTATAAATTGTCCAGTCTCAGTTCTTTATAGCAATGTGAGAATGGACTAATACAGTACATACTACAGTGCAAGAATCGAAGTTAGTGTAAGCAAAAAAATTACTGATTCCATTTCAAACTTCTTAGACATATGAAATGTCTTCAGACTATTCATAATTATCAATCCTACTAAGAACAGACTAGTACGGAATGGACTGAAATTGCAGCATAGAGATTTAGGATTCATTTAAGAATGCCTCAGTCCTTAAGTTTGTGAAGTTCTAAAATTTATATAGTGTAAAGCTTGAAATATTAGGTTGGTGCAAAAGTTACTGCAGTTTTGCCATTGAAAACAATAGCAAAAACTGCAATAACTTTTGCACCAACCTAATACGTCAAGTATGCCTTAATTAAATGCATTCTTAGCACAGGTTCAGACAAACTGGACACTAAAATATTTATAAGTTGATGTAAAATTTTACAGCAGAAAGTAACACTCAAAAATTGTTATTTATTTCATTGTTTTTCCAGTATATTAAAAATCAATCTTATATGTTTCTTATTTCTTATAAGTTCAGCACCAAGAAAAGAGTGCTAGTACTGGTTGATGCATGGTGTGCTTATGGTATGAATGAGTTAATATTGCTCTTTAACTTGAAGATAATAAATGGTCTGAGCAACTCTCCCATAGCATTATCCTAAAATTACCAGGGCAACATTCTGCTTCAGTGGTTTAAATGTGCCCAGGTGGTTTCAAACATAATTGCAGTGCTCTGGACACCTAATTGACTACAAGGGACTGACTTAGGTACTTTGAATAAAATTTCATTACTTTAATTATTGTTCAGTGAGGTGTTCCAATGTTTTAAAACAAACCGTTCATGTGAAATTTTGTTTCTGTGGAAAAATGCTGTCTAAAATCAGTTCTGTACAAAATACCAACTTTTAAGTGAAGTTAATAATTTCATGTGCATTTTTAGTATAATAATCTTTAGTCATAAAGTATATTTAGTGAATACTAATGTGAATTATTGATTACAAACAGTTAAATGTCAAAAAGCAAAATATTTGGACAATTGAAAACAAGGAAAATAATAACAGCTAAAACGTACTGGGACCATAACAAGCTTTTCCTCATGTAACCTTATATTCCAATAAAATGGACATTAATATGCTCATTTGAGAGACTCCTGCACAAGAGAAATGTTGCTGTGATTGGTCAGATCCAGAACCATTTATTGGAACATTTCTGTATGATGGGTAGAGTAACTATGATTTAAAGTCTCCAAACCAGTTTTTGTATCCTTCCTATCTATTCTTGTGTGGTAAACATACCTAGCCCTTAGCACTGTGCCAACCATCATCTTTGTGTACCTGGTTAGAAATGTCAACTGACAACTTTCTCCACAACAGCAATTTTACACAATGGAAGTACAAATTAAGAGGTCCTATTAGATGACCAGAACTAAGCCTTCTGTACCATAAAAGTTCCCTATTACACCTAAAAGCAACCTGGTCTTTCTCAATTGTTAATAAATAGCACAATTTATTTTCTATTTGACTGTTGATGTTCTTGCTATTTTTTCTTCTATTTGTGTTGATGTTCTTGCTATTTTTTTTTCTTTTATTGCACTGTTGATGCTCTTGCTTTTTCTTCTATTTGACTGTTGATGCTCTTGCTGGTTTTATGGCTGGCAAATGAAAAAATTCTAGCAAGACAAATTCATCTGCAAATCTTAAAAGCTATGATGTGAGCCTCACTATTTAATTCTGTATAAAGATAGATAAAGAAACAGTTACTAGGGAGTTAAGCAACTTCACCAAGGTTTCAAGTGAACAGAAACAAACCAAAACAAAGGAGGATTAGAGAAGACAAACGATTTTCTGATATGTATGAACTTCTTACTTCTCTGTCAAGAACCACATACATTTTATTAAGTTTCCTAATTTGCTTCAAAGTGGACTTTAATTTTGTACTATAGAATAGGCTATTGCAAACTTGGCACACACAGTGCTGCCTAGTAGATTAGACTATAAATATATGCCCACTCTATTCTATAGAAATCCTTCTACAGTGAAGAAAAAAAATACAGTAGAACATTGCAAACTTCTGGGTTCCACTGTCTGCAAGTATGGAACACCGTGTCTTCTCCATTTCAGTGCCCACTAAGTTCTGGTGCTATCTGACTGATTAGTGTTATAGATATACAGTAATACGGGATTATAACTAAAAATACCCGATTTATTTTAAATTCCATGAATGTAAACTTGGATAAATAATTTAAAGTAATTTAAACACTTTTAAATTGTTAGAATTCTGTTTGACTTCAGTGAACAAAAATCTGACCTGCAGTGGCCCTAATGAATAGATATTTATTGTTCTTACATAGCAAGGTGTCCAGAGGTGGGAGGTAATGGGATGGTATAATTGCTCAAAGTGCCTTAGAAGAAAGATTTCATAAGTACTTCTTACTTTCTTTTTCTCTCTTTTTTTTTTTTGAGACGGAGTCTCGCTCTGTCGTCCAGGCTGGAGTACAGTGGCACGATCTCGGCTCACTGCAAGCTCCGCCTCCCGGGTTCATGCCATTCTCCTGCCTCAGCCTCCAGATAGCTAGGACTACAGGCGCCCGCCACCACGCCTGGCTAATTTTTTGTATTTTTAGTAGAGACGGCGTTTCAGCATGTTAGCTAGGATGGTCTCCATTTCCTTAACTTGTGATCTGCTGGCCTTGGCCTCCCAAAGTGCTGGGATTACAGGCGTGGGCCACCGCACCAGGCGAGCACTTCCTACTTTCCAATACTCCTTCCCTTTCAGGGCACATTGAAAACTGCAATTTCTTGCAGTTAGACAGGTTCATGTAACTAGTTCAAGACAATAGACTAAGAGTAGAAGACATGCCACTTTCAAGTTGAGGCAGGGAAAAACCCCTTTATGACCGTCTTGCTCTATCCATCTGCTCCCCTTAGAAGTCATGTTCTGTAATTGCATGGACAAAATAGCAACAGTCTAGGTCCCTGGGTCACTACTTAAAAGGCAGTTGCCCAAGAGAGGAGCCAATACTGCAACTCACTTTGACTGAAAAACACACCTTTGTTTACTAAGCCACTGAGATGCTAGAGTTAATTTGTTTCACTCCATTCCCTAGACCCTGACTGATGCATGATGATGGCTTTCATTATCACTCTTACAGTAAGATAACTGTTACACTTCTAGCCACTTTTACCACTTTTTAGGCAGAAAGGTAGGGGCGAAGGTGGAGGAGAGATAGCCAAAGGAAGTTCTAGCCATGTATGCTTTTTAAAAAATTTACCTGCAAGAGGGCAAAATCAATGACTTGTACATAAATTCCACTGGCCAGAACTCTTTCACATGGTCATTTTTGCTGCATGGGAGTGTTCAAAGGTAAATATATTTAACTGAATACTATTCCACCTCTAAAATATTATTATCTGTTAGTAAAAAGGATGAGAAAATTGGTGGCATTAAGTAGTACACCAATAGTGTCTGCCATAGTCCTGGCGGAATTTTTCTCACATAGTCACTGTTTTTGTTTGGGGAGAGGGGGTGAAAATACTTAAGATCTACCACCTTAGCAAACTGTAGTGAGTATACAATACAGTATTGTTAACCATCATTACCATGCTGAACATTAGATTTCCAGAACATATTCATCTTGCATAACTGAAACTTTGTACTCTTTGACCAGTATCTCCCAACTTTTTCCACCTCTGAACTCCTGGCAACCACCAGTCTACCCTGGACTTCTATGAGTTCAACTAGTTTCGATTCCAAATATAAGTGAGACCATGCTGTATTTGTCTTTCTGTGTCTGGCTTATTTCACTTCGCATAATGTACTCCAGGTTCATCCATGAATAATGATTCAATGAACAAGGGAGTATAGGTATCTCTTTAACATTTCATTTTATTTCCTGTGGATATACACTCAGATGTGAAATTGTTGGATCATATAGTAATTCTACTTACAATTTTTTGAGGAACCTCCATACTATTTACCATAAAGAACATACCAATTTACATTTCCACCAACACTGTACAAGAATGCCCCTTTTGTCCACATTCTGGCCAGTACTAATCTTTTGTCCTTTATCTAATAGCCATTCTAACAGATGTGAGGTCATATCTCATTGTGGTTTTGATTTGCATTTCCCTGGTGATTAGTGATGTTGAGTGCCTTTTCCTAAACTTCTTGATCATTAGTATGTCTTCACTTGGGAAATACCTGTTCAAGCATTTTGCCCATTAAAAAAAAAAAATCAATTATTTGTTTTTGTTTTAGTTTTGCTACTGAGTTTTGAAAGTTTCTTATATATTTTGGATAGTAACTCTTTGCCAGATATATGGCTTGAAATATTTCTCATTCTGCAGGCGGGAATTTCATTTTGTTGATTATTTTCTTTGAGGTACAGAAACTTCAGTTTGATATAGTCCCAACTGTTTATTTGTGCCTGTTTCAGTGTCATAGCCAAAAAAAATCATTGCACATATCAAAGAAGCCCTCTCCCTATGTTTTCTTCTAGTAGTTTTATGGTTTCAGGTCTTTGAGGTAAGTCTTTAATACATTTTGAGTTGATATTTGCATATGGTATGAGATAAGGATCCAATTTCATTCTTCTTCATGTAGATACATTTTTTATATCACTTGTTGAAGACATATTTCTTTTCCCATTGTGTGTTCTTGGCAACCTTGTCAAAGATCAGTTGAATGATGATTTGTGAATTTATTTTTTTGTCTATCTATTCTGTTCCATTGGTCCATATGTCTGTTTTTATGCTAGTTATATTATTTTGATTACTGCATATTTGTAATATATTTTGCAATTAGAAAGCTTGATGCCTCCTGTTTTGTTCTTCTTGTTCAAATTGCTTTCAAACTAATTCTTTGAAGTGGAGTCTTTTATGGATCCATATCAATTTTATGAATTTTTTTCTATGTCTGTAATAAAATTTGTTGGATTTTAATAGGGTTTGAATTGAATCTTTAGATCACTTTGGGCATTATGGACATTTAAAAAATATTTACTCTTTCAATTCATGAACTCAGGAGATCTTTTCATTTACCTGTGTCTTCTTTAATGTCCTCATATACGTAATTTTAGTGTACAAATCTTTAAACTCCTTGGCTAAGTTTATTCTTAAGTATTTTATTATTTTATTGCTATTGTAAAGGAGAATTTTTAAAAATTTCCTTATCATATGATTTGTTGTTTGCGTAAAAAAAATGTAACTAGTTTTTGCACGTTGATTTTGTATCCTGCAACTTTACTGAATTTGTTTTTTAATTCTAACAGATCATTTTGGTGAGAACTTAGGGTTTTCTATGTATATAATCATATCATCTAAAGCATTAATTTTACTTCTTCTTATTTAGATTTTTTTTTTTTTTCTTATCTAATTGTTCTGTCAAGTACTTCCAGTACTTTGTGGGATAGAAGTAGTGCTGGTAGGCATCCTTGTATCAGATCTTAGAGGAAAAGCTCACTGTGTTTTTCTCTGTTCCCCCATTGATTATGATGTTGGCTATGGGTCTTTCATATATGGTCTTTATTTTGTTGGGGCAAATTTATTCTATATCTGTTTTGTTTAGATATTTTAATTTATGAATGGATGCCCACTCATTTTCTTTGATCTCATCTACTATTACAGCATCAATTACAATTTCCAACAGTTATTCTCAGTCTCACTTGAATTCTAAATATCTTCTAGCAACAATTTCCCTTTTTGTAATCTTTCAGAAAGTGTGTATTCAAATAATCACTTTTTCTATGCAATTCCACCTTTTCCTGCACTCTTCATTTCATTTAAAATCAAGAAATTTCAAGGCATGCCCAATTTCTCCATGTTCTTTATCCTGTCTTACTTCTAGCTGATGAGCAAATTTCAAAGGCTTTTCAATAAATTAAATTTAAATCATTCTGTTGGTCTTTAGCCTGGGTACAACTTAATTGATTATTGTTCTTATCATCACCCACAAACACTAAATTTTAAAGCTTCTGTGCTGGCATTCTTGCACACATTCACGCCATTCTTACTTAACAATAACCATGATTCTTACAACTCCGATTTTGTTACTGATCTATTTCAAATCATTATGTGTCCTCTTCACACCCCCAAGAAAAAAACCTTCAGAAAAAAAATGCATTACTAAAACGTGTCAAATTCATTACAATCAGGTAATCTCTCCCGAATTTCCTTTTTATGAACCAAAGACCGTGCACATTTATCCATATTAAATTTCTTTGCAATCTTGAGATTCAACATATTATTTCATCTTTTAGAGATTTTACAATTTATTGTTTCTATTGGGAGACACTTTTTCACAGAGCTGACTCATTTCTGCACACGTGGTAAGTCAATGCACTGACTTTTTTTCAGACTCTTTTTAAGGATTTTTTAAAAGTTATAAACAGTCTTGAAATATGGAGTTCATAAATTCTTTGATAAAAAGAATAGGTTTCCTTATATCTTTGGGGAAGAGAGACAGTGATTCAGTCTAGAGTAATGAACAAGTTATTCTTACTGCTCACTAGAGCTCATAGTTCCCTATAAGGCAACCTGCTGCACATGTAGGTGTAACCTGGTCCTCTTCATATCACCCTGTGGAAAATGGAATAAGATAATTTAATAGAAACCTGAAGTTCATCCAGCTTGCTGTGCCATGGTTAATAAAATCCTGTGTTTCTGACCACAATGTGTCTCATGCTTTCTCCTGAATATTTGAAAATGTAGCAGCCTAACTTGTTAGTGGATAAAAAGGATACAATAAGTGACTTCTCACAATTCTTTTTTTTTTTTTTCAGTAAAAGTATAGAAAATTTAAATGACAATAGTTTAACATAATGGGCATATATAGGACCTTTCACAATTCTTGACAGCATTCTTCTTTGGAAATGTTGCCTAATTTTAGTTCCTATGTTCCCCAGTCTTTTCATCCTAATTAATTATAGGCTTTGTTCTAAGACTTAGCTGAAATATATGTCCTCTTTCAAGACTATCTTAAATCCTTGAACCAGTCTTCTCCTCCTATATTGCTCCAAGCATGCTGCGTACATGTCTTTCTGAACCTCTCGTGAAATTTCTTGTTTGCACTTACCCTTCCTGCCGAACTGTGATTTTTGTTGCTAAATATTATCCTCGTTTTTGACAGTAGCTTCTAGGTAGTAAACACTAGATGACTCTTTAAGAAATTATTTGTATAATATTATCTTAAATGTGCTGTCTCCAAAATAAGACTTAAAGCACACACACAGACACACACACATACACACACAATTACCTTGCTTTCTGTTGATCTATCATCACGTATCTCTTTCCTACATGAATCAAACTTCATTCTCACTGTTTCTCTAAAATTGTAATGCATTATTAATTCCATCTTCTTAAGCAAGTTGCCTGTAATTATAATTGTCTTTCTAAAAAAGAAAATGCAACAGCTGCACCTACTCTGAAAATGGATCCTTGGAGAATGCAATTAAGTTATTTCAATTTGGAAACTGAATATTATCAAGAGCTATGGGATGTATAACCTTAAGAAAGACCTTTCTACCAGGGTTTTTTTAATAGTATGTCATTTGCAGAAACCTAGATAACTAGAAAATTAGAATGTAAATTTTTTGCATGCTCCAATCAGAGGCTTAGTCAATGGAATTATGTATCATATAATCTCACATGCTAAAGTTAGTTAGAACATTTGCTAGACCACAGAGCAAAGGAGTAAAGTCATGTGTTTACTACCTTTGTGACACTCTTTATAGCTTTATTTACTTTGTTTTATGACCATGAAGTTTCCCTATAACCCACAACAGATATTGCACAACTGTGTTTCTTAAGTCACAAACTTAATCTCAAAAGAAACCCATTATACATTTCTAACCTCTCCAGTAAGGTTCAAGCACATAAACTTTTTTCTACAATTTATGGCTTCACATATAAAAACAGAATTATTTTATAATGGAAAACTATCTTCCAGGAGAATAGAAAATAAATATTGCTTATGTTGTATCCAGACAATTCAAAAAGTATATTAAAATGTTGCATTTAAACATTTAGTAAAACTTATTATAATTTAAGATAATTTTTGTAGGCTTTTGATAAGGACCTACATTTTCATGGCTAAAATGATCAATATATGGCTAAATGGTTGGTGCTGTATTATGCATTGTTTCTAAGCAAACTGTAGCCCAGGAGAATTTTATTTAATTGATGTACCATTTAATGTTAATAACACTTGGGTAATACTGAAGATATTACTAATAAAAATAGAAACCTCATATTAAAATATATTTTAATAATCATATAGAACGATTGCTATTGACATCATGAATCCCATATTGTCAATAATACAGTTTTCTCTGTATAAGTCTTTTCAAAGAAAGGATCTTATTACTTCAGAATAAATCATTTATTTAGGGGGAAAGCATTAATCATATTAAATGCCTGCTAATCTTAGTCTAATTCTGTCCTCTTAAAATTTATAACTATTGGTCTTAATTTTTTCATCTATTCAAACAAGCTAAGTATGATACTTCTAAAATTATGTATACTTTCAACATCTGAAAAGATCTCGTATAATCATCCTAAATGTTAAACTTTTGATGCCAAAGATCACCATGAAATAGCTGCAATATATATATATACAGTCAGAATCTTCAGGCTTAATGAGGCCTTGGCTAATTCATTTCTCATCAACATAGAGACATAAGATTGCATATTTGAAAGAGTCTTATTGAAGATTAAGGGTGATGAAATATGCCGATATTATTCAGGGTAACTATTCTATCTCTACCTATTTAACTGTTATCCAATATTATTAGAACAGTTCAGACTGATAAATGCTGATATTGACCCTTAAAGGAAAGCCAATAATAGATGAAAAAATATTTGTAAATGTGACACTGTTATAAATAATAATATACTTAAAGACTGCACCAGTGATATCCTTCAAAGATAAAAATTTTCTGTTGGCAACATAAAGGCTGAATATGCTTGTAAATTTTTCTACTTAGTCAAAAATGATTTAAAAGGAAAGTAGTTGATTTAAAGAATTGAATCAAGCAGTTACAATTTCTCTCGTATCTTCAACTATTGTATTTCTATTGAGTAGACTCACTAAAAGTTATCTTTGAAATGGAGTTTAAAGAAAACAAGACACAACAAAAGGTTTTATTTTATGAAATTAACTGTAAATTCATGGAACTTATTATTTGTGATATAGAAATAAGAGCATGGCAATCAAAACTTGTTCAATTAGAATTCAGGATACTTTAATGGATACTAGAGAGATAGCAAATTATCTACACAGATATATAGATTATGAATTTGCGTAGACACAGTTATCCTTTTGAAATTGATAGCTTGTCATTACACTTGTTCATACTACATCCTTTGCTGCCACTGTCAAGGGCAAGTTTGTGAACTGATCGTAACATTGGTCTAATCCCTTATAATTCATATTCTGAATGAATTTAAATAATAAACCAAAGAAAGAGGGCAATGTCATAATACCCAAAAGAGCAACATTAAAAAGTCCTTCAGTTAGAGGCAGTTTACAATCATAAAATATAAACTTTTATTTGATTACCTCTATAATAGCAAAAAAATGTGATAAATGTAAAACCCAGAAATATTAAATCTCTTAATTAAGATTATCCAGTAATTTAGACATAGAACTATCACATTATCCATATTAGAATGCTTTTTCTTCGTAAAAATAACATTTTTAATATAACCTTTTTATAAATAAAAGTAAAGCAAACTTTAGCTCATTAAAGCATATCCTCAGCTACAAGGATAAAATAGATTCCAAATAAAAGGATGGTACTAGAACTATAAAACTATGGTTACAATAATGTAGGCAATATTTTATTGTATGGTAAAGTCTAGGCAAACAATTTGTTAACTATAATGTCACTGGAAGCACAAAGATACCAAACTTTTAAAAATTCAGGTATATATATAATTCATCATATTATTTATCACAAGGTGGTTTGAAAACACTGTTACAGTATTCCTGAAGTGACATTATAGAGATGGAGATGGTTGCCAGGTATTAGGGAGACAAAAGGAAGAGAAGTGGCTGTGGCTATAGAAGGGTAATATGAGGGATCCTTGTGATGGAATTGTTCTGTTTTGAGCATGGTGGTGGTTACAAGTCCACATGTGTGATAAAATTACATAGAATTAAATATATACACACACACATGCAAGTGCATATAAAATTGGTGAAATCTGAATAATTTTTATTGATTTTATAAATTTCCTGGCTGTTGTATCATACTATAGTTATTCAAAAAGTTACTGTTAGGAAAACTGTCAGGAAAGGCTTATCAGATCTCTGGATAATTTCTCCCAACTAAATGTAATCTTAAATTATCTCAAAATAAAAGATAAAATGTAAAAACACTCTAAAAAGGTATAAAAACAAAAAATAAATAAAATTAAAGTTTAAAAACAGTTATAGTAAAACCATTAAGCTAGCAAATTGTATATAAAAAGCTCTAAGAATGCCAGTGGCTCACGCCTATAACCTCAGCACTTTGGGAGGCCGAAACGGGTGGATCACCTGAAGTTAGGAGGTTAGGAGTTCCAGACAAGCCTGATCAACATGGTGAAATGCCGTCTCTATTACAAATACAAAAATTAGCCACGTGTGGTGGCATGCGCCTGTAATCCCAGCTACTAGTCGGAGCTGAGACAGGAGAATCGCTTGAACCCCGGACGCGGAGGTTGCAGTGAGCCGAGATGGTACCAGTGGACTTCCAGTCTGGGTGACAGAGCGAGACTCTTGTCTCAAACAAAAACAGAAACAAAAACAAACAAACAAAAACCCTCTAAGATACACTTCCAATTGAAGGAAGCTAACATTGAAGGTTTAAAATAGTAGCATAATTGATCGCAAAATTACATGGCTTTTTAAGGAAGAGGATTATTTCGGGTGAAACAGTATGAAAATGAAACATTAATTGATTTATACAGCGTGTTTAAAGAAAATAAGTAGATTGTTTTGATCCCAGTCAAATGATCTTATAGTAGAGTAAAATTAAATCAAACTAAATTTTAGAAATTAAATGTAAACAAAAGCATGAAAAGGCATTTCTTTACTTATCAATAACAACTGAATGAGTTAAAAACTATCTACTCACACGAGTACACGCAGTGCAAGAGAAGAACATCCTGGCAAAATCAGGCTAAACAACAAATTATATTCAATTCTGGCATAAGATGCCATTTACAGTCACACAGGCTGTGTACTATAAAACACTCAGGGATGTCATTTATGCAGACTATCATATTATTGGGCACTTCTGAAATTGTACATTGTGTCACCTGCACAGCTGTACCAAGTGGTTCTGGGGAATAGGAGATATGCTATTTATTTATTTATTTATTTATTTTTGCTTATGCTACAGAGAGCCCGTTAAGACAAATTAGAGATCAAACAGAAAGATTAAGTGTTTTCTTATGGCATAACAAATGATGAACACCCAATGTCATGTATACCACTTCTATTGGGAAAATAAGTTCAATTTAGTAAATTAAACATGAAACATGTTCTATGCTCTAAAATACTGTTATATTAAAGGAAATTAGAAGCTGATCAAATGAAAGCTCAGACTATCTCTCATTAAAATACATGAGCATAAAATTTCAATTGTATCATGACTTTATTTGGACCTATCTTAGTCATTTTGGTCTTATATAAATTTGAGGAGTTTAATAGGTTCACATCTTCTGGCTAATTTTTGAACATCCATGTCAGCTTTTAATGAAGGTGGAAATCTTCCATATAAAGTCCATTTCGTTTCGTCCTTGAGGAAAATTAGTTTGAAAATATCATGAGTTACTTAAAGGAACTGCATCATTTTCTATTCACAGAGTAATAGCTGCACCAAATACTCCTAAGAATCCCATCTGCATGTAAATGCCACAGAAAGCAGTCCTCACAAAATACCTTCAAAGTTAGACAATTACATTTAGAGAACCCAGTCAGAGCTCTTGGAGCAAAGTATACTGGGCAAGTTGGAGCCCTAGTTAATATGTACCTGATAATTATGAAACATCCAAGATTATTGAAGCAACACCTGTTTTTTTTTTTTTTTTAAAAGATGTTTGCTTCACAGACAGAATATTTTTTCTCTTTGAGAGAAGATTATTATTATAAGATTTTAGCAACCCTGATTCAGAAAAATTATATTTGAGTACATTCTTTTGCCATTCACCTTTTAAAAAGTAATTATTATCTCTAATTATCCTAAATTGCCCTTCTAAATAAAATAGTAAAATTGAGCAGATGATTGAGATAGTAAAATCAATTTGGGGTTTCTCAGAATAAATGTCATTGTTCAATACATAATGATAGAAAAATGTAGATGGAAAATACATTCCTAATAAATTTGAAGATTGGCAAATTAAAGATTCTTATATTAATATAAAATCTACATGAATACTTCTACCAAACATATTCTTATCTCCCAAATGAACTTGCTGGCAATAGTGAGACAGTGACCAGAACAATTTTCCCTAGTATCGCACTTTGATTTTTTTTCCACTCAGCTTTGTTACATTTTTTCATCTTAAGTAAAGAGAATATTGTATATAGGCTGCTATCAAAATTTAACAAATACTGCATCTGAGGTTGCATCATGAGTTTCAGGGATTTGGTGACCTTATTAGAGAAAAATGGAGACTTTTTGAGTGCTAGGTCTGAAACCTCAGTCTTCTTGGACAAACTTAGATGAGGACAAATCATGTAGACATGATATAGATAAGGCACACTAGAAGAACAAAACCCAAATCATTGACTATTGAAGTTAAAATTCAGAAATGTTTTTTCCGTTTGATGCTATATTTTTGGAGTTCTTTGAGAAGTCACAGAAACCAGTGGTTCTGTGTTCAGTTACAGTATTCTGACTTCTTGATTATATGAAATAAGACATTCCTGTTTAAGTACACTGTTGCATAAAATATGCAAAGTCATATAAACAAGATGTTAGAGTCCTTTCAACTTATAATACATAGCCTTGGTATTTTAATTTTTTTTTTTCTCGTCACATTTCACCACTTATAAGTTGAGATGCTCTTTTTCTGAGCTTGCATGGCACCTTCTGCCTCAGTTCTTGGAATTTTCACTCATCTCTCTCTTACAGGCAAGGACAGAGGATTGTTTGTTTGTTTGTTTGTTTAGCCCTTAACATGTTCTCTGGCACATATACCAAGTGATATTTGATGAGTAGATGGTTTTCAGCACTTCCTAAATAAAACAAAACACTTTGTCAATCCACTCAACTATACACATGGGAAGACTGAACTAAAATCCCATGACAGGCAAGTCATTGAATTATTTTACATCTTTCTTTCTTAACTGAGTAATGTCCATAAAAACAATTTTAATGCTTTTTATTACTTGAAAGTGGCATTATTATAAACCGCACTTTGTGGATGTAACTATTGAAGCTATGAGTTTAATAATTTCAATTCACAAATATTCATTAGTAGCGTACTACATACGAAGCACTATGCTAGGCACAGAAAATTTACATATAATGAATAATTTTACTTGCCTTTGAGGAGTTATCTATCTAGCAGAAGAGATAGACAAAAATATCTCCCTAATGCAATATGATGAGTACAATAATAGAGGTGTGTAAAATATAATGGAAACCCAAATAAGGAAGTCATTAATTTTTCAGGCACAATAGGATTTTCTACTACTATGAATATTTTCATTACAAAAAGCATGGGGTCAGTGAAAAATTACGTTTGTTCATGAAGTTTACAGAAGGCTTATTTCCCTAGGTGTAATTTCTAACCAGACAAACCAAATTTGACTGAAATAAATAATGCAGACCATATATATGTATTTCCTTCAGTTCTACTTAAGATTTAACACAATAAAAACTCATGATATTTTTACATTCTCGATATTAGCTATTTTCGTGTATGTCATTCCTGTTACTTTGAAGCAATGAAAGACAAAATGAGTAAAAACTGCTGTATCTTCTAGTTCTCTGTTGATAGAATTGGAAATTTAAATTTTATTTCTCCCACATCGTCTTCCATATCTAATAAGAAAACACAGTAACAACATCATATTTTTATTGTATATTGTTGTTGTTCTTTGAATACTTGGAAAAACAATTTACAGGATATTAAAAAGTTTAGCTATCACCTTAAATGTACTGTGAAAATGTAAGAAATTACTGCAGATTTTATTAATTAGGCTCCTAAAGATGCCATAACAAAGTACCAGAAATTCGGTGGCTTTAAATAATAGAATTTTATTTTTTCATGTTTCCAGGTACCATAATCCCAAAATCAAGGTTTCAACAGATCCATGTTCACTGTGAAGCCTCTGTAGAATAAACTTCCTTTACTCTTCCTAGCTTCTGGTGGTAGTTGACAAATTCTCAGTGTTCCTTGGCTTGGAGGTGTGTCATTTCAATCTCTACCAGAATCATCATATGGTTTTCATCCCTGTGTCTTTGTTGGGACTCCCACTGATGGAAAAAGGTAAGCAGAATATCCCCAGCAGTCCACATTCCCATGATACACACCTGCAGCCCTAGCTAGAGGAAAGCCCCCTCAGCACCCCCATACCTTGATTATAGGGAGTTACCTGGAGTCTCATGTGACTACATTATTCCATAGAGCTCATGCTGAGTCTCTCCCACCTCCTAGAACCCAAGCTGCTACAGCATGGTATCATTTTGAGAGCAGAGCCACCATCAAACTACATCTTGCCCTGGAACTTGATATTCCCCACATCTCAAAAATCCCTGGGACTCTGCTGATTTCTCCCCACACCAATCCAAATGGTTGCAGCATCATGTCACGAGCTTGACCCAGCAGTACAGCTGTAACCTAGCACCTGAGACCACATAGCACCCTATACCTGTAGGAAATTAGGCAGTTGAGCACAACAGGATGGCTAGCCTCCAGATAATATGAGGCAAAGCAAATACTCCCCAGATCCTGAGAGCCACATACCTGGGCTTGCAGCTGCCAACAAGAACCTCAATTGCTTTAGCAGGGAAGTCACTATGCATCCATGCATGCCCTCTGGGGGTCTGAGAACTGGCTCATCTGGACAATCACTCCCACCCTGACCATCACTATGTGCCACTCACCATCCCAAGGACTAGCCTGCCATGGTCCACTGCAAGAACCACTGATGCCCTTGTGTTCTGCCAGGGGCCCAATGACTACTCTATCTAGGACCTGTTGCTACTGCATGCCAAAGTCACCCTCTTCAGCAATGGGGCAGCTGTGCCTTTGCATGCTACCCAGGAGTATGATGATAGACCCACCTGGGGCCCATCACCCCCACTCCTGGTCCTGTGCATACCCCCGATCAGCTTGTCCACTGTCCGTGTTCCCAGCAAAGCTGCACCCAGTCTCCACAAATAAATGCATTCTAACCTGCTTAGGAACTCACAGATATTACTGAAATTTATTACAGCTAAGTAAATCATACAAAGATTACACAACTGTGCCTAATCCAAACCAAAGCCAAAGCACTCTGCTCAATTGATACTACAGATAAATCTACAGAAAAAAAAAATATTGCCCTATAAATCTACTCCATAAAATTGGAAGAAGCGACTATTACACCAGGTACACAGATATAAATATAGGGTCATAAGAAACATGAGAAAAACAAAAAAGGAAATTTGACACCTCCAAAGTAAAGGAAATCTATAAAATTCATGAAAAGGAAATCAAAATAATAATTTTGAGGAAACTCAGTGAGAAGCAAGAAAACACAGACAATTTTTAAAAATCAGGAAAATAATTATTGATCTGAATGAGAAATTCAACAGAGATATCATGTAAAGGAACAAAACAGATATCCTATACTGGAGAAATACAATGAATAAAATTAAAAAATACAATTGAGAGTGTCAACAATAGATTAGATCAAGCAGAAAAAAACATTTCTGAACTTAAAGACAAGTCTTTTGAAATAACACATCAGACAAAAAAAAAAAAAAAAAAAAAAAGAAAATGAATAAGCCTACATGATATAGGAGACAGTATTAAGCAAACAAATATTCACACTTTGGAAATTCCAGAAGAAAAAGATATGGGAGCAGGCACAGAAAATCTGCTTAATGAAATAATGGCTGAAAACTTCCCATGTCTTAGGAGAGAACTAGACATACAGATCTAGGAAGCAGATAGATCCCCAAACTGATTAAACTGATAGATTTTGGCAGTTTGAATATAATATGCCTTGAAGAGGAACACAGAAATGAAATATTTCTCTTCAAGGCACACTATGTTGAAACTGTCAAAATCAAAGACAAAGAGAGAATTCTAAACAGCAAGAGAAAAATGTCAAGTCACATATAAGGGAATCCTCATTAGACTAACAGCAGATTTCTCAACAGGATCCTTATAAGCTAGGAGAGAATGAGAGGATATATTCAAAGTGCTGAAAATAGTAATAAAAAAGGCTTAAAAAAAGCTACCTAGGAAAGCTATACTTAAGAAATGAAGAAGAAATACAGTCTTTCCCAAATAAGCAGAAACTGAGGAAATTCATCACCCCATACTGCCCTTACAATAAATGTGTAAGGGAGTCTTATATCTGGAAGTAAAAGTATAATATCTACCATCATGAAAACAAACAAAAGTATATAACTCACTGGTATAAAAGATACACAAATAAGAAAAAATATAAATAGTAAGAGAGGAAGAAACAAATAATATACAAAACAATAAGAAAACAACAACAACAAAAAAAACAAGAGTAGATCTCACCTATCTATAACAACTTTGAATGAAAACAATTTAAAATTTTCAATTGAAAGATAGAGGGAGGATCACTTGAACCTAGGAGTTCAAGGTCAGCCCGTGCAATGTCGTCAGACTTTGTCTCTACAAAACATTTAAAAAGTAGCTGGGTGGCATGGTGGAATGTGCCTGTAGCCCCAGTTACTTAGAAGGCTGATACAGGAGAATCACTTGAGACCAAGAGGCTGAGGTGGCAGTGAGCTGTGTTTGTGCCTTTGCCCTCCAGCCTGGACAACAGAACAAGATCTTTCCTTGAAAAAAAAAATAGTAAATGAAAAATTTAAAAATAAAATGATATAGACTGGCTAAAGGAATAAAAAACAAGACACAAGTATATGTAGCCTAGAAAACTCCTTTCACTTATAAAGTCACACAAAGATTTAAAATGAAGGAATTAGGCAAGGAAAAGAAATAAAAGGAATCCAAAATACAGAAGATACAGTCAAATTATCCTTGTTTGCGGATGTCATGATCTTATGTCTAGAAAAACGTAGACTCTACCAAATGCTTTTAAAACTGATAAAAAAAAAATTAGTAAAGTTTTAGGGTACAAAAACCAACCTACAAAAATCAGCAGTATTTCTATTCACTAATAGCAAACTAGCTAAAAATGACTCAAGAAAGAAATCCCATTTGTAATAGGTACAAAAAATAAAATACTTAGGAATAAATTTAACCAATTAGGTGAAAGATCTCAACAATAAAAGCTAAAATGCATTGATAAAGAAATTGAAGATGATGTAAACAAATGGAAAAGTATCCCATGCTCATGGATTGGAAAAATTAAACACGATAAAATGACCATATAGCCTGAAGCAATATACAGATTCAATGCAATCTGTATCAAAATACCAATGACATTTTTCACAGAAATATAAAACAATTATAAAATTTGAATGGAACAGAAAAAAAAAGCCATGAATATCCAAAGCAATACTAAGAAAAAAGAAAAAGTCCATAGACATCACACTACCTGTTATCAAAATGTAGTACAAAACTATAGTAACTAAACCAGCATGCTATTGGTATGAAAGCAGATACGTAGATCAATAAAACATAATAGAAAACCTGAAAATAGATACACATATTTACAGCCAACTCACTTTTGACAAAGACGTCAAAACTATACACTGGGGAGAGAACACTCTCTTCAATAAATAGTATTAAGAAAATTGAATATTCATATGTGGAAGAATATAGTTAGACTCATATCTCTCTTTATTTAAAAAAATCAATTTAAAATGGATTAAAGGCTTAAATGTAAGACCTGAAACTATAAAACTACTAGAAGAATGCATAGGAAACACACTTGAGGACACTGGTCTGTGCAAATATTTTATGACTACAAAATAAACAAATGAGGCTCTATTAAACTAAATAATTTTGGCTAGCAAAGGAAACAATCAACAGTGAAGAGACAACCTGCAAAGTGGGAGAAAATATTTTAAAACTATTCATCCAACAAAGGACTAACATTCAGAATATACAAAAAAATTCAAACAACTCACCCTCCCCAAAAAAATACCCACAAATAATTCAATTAAAAGAGGGGCAAGGATCTAAATAGGTGCTTGAGAAAAGGAAAGTCATACAATTTTGGTGGGAATGTAAATCACTATAGCCATTATAAAAAACAGTATGAACTTTCTCAGAAAACTAAACTAAAACTACTATATGATCCAGCAATCTCACTACTGAATAGTTATACAAAGAAAATTAAGTGAGCATATCAAACAGATATCTGCATCTTCATGTGTACTGCAGCACTATTCACAGTAGCTAAGATTTGGAATCAACCTAAATGCCCATCGATGCATGAGTGGATAAAGAAAAGGTGGTATATATGCACAATAGAATAGTATTCAGCTTTAAAAAAAGAATAAAATCCTGTCATTAATGACAACATGTATGAATCTAAAGAACATTTTAAGTGAAATGTCACCCGTAGAAAGTTAAATACTACATTTTCTCACTCATATGTGAGAGCTAAAAAATGGTGCTCATAAATGTAGAGTAATTTTATGGTTATCAGAAGCTGAGAATTCTAAGAGGAGAGTGCTAGAGAGAGGTTAGTTAATAAATACAAAATTACATCTACTTAGGAGAAATAAATTCTTGTGTTCTAGAATAATAGAGGATGAATATAGTTAACAATAATTCATTATATCTGTTCAAAAAGCTAGAAGAAAGGATTTTGAATGTTCCCAATAAAAAGAGCAACCAACCAGTACGTAAAAAATTCCTGGTAATGCCCCATCCTGTAAAGTTCCATCAATCAATCTATAGAAATAGAGAATAAATTCTAGCACTATACACCATGATGTTTTGTAATTTATCATTCCAATAGGTTATAAATTGAACCTGCAAGTCACCGATAAATTGGACTTGCAGAAGTACAAAGTGTGAAAAATAACAATTCTACATAAATAATAATATAACAGAGGCAAAATCAATTCAAAATATATTATTGGGAGGTTTTGACTTGTATGTGTAATTCTAATTTATTTAATATTAAGAAAATATATTATGAATATTTGTAATATATCTTGTGTTTCATCAAGGCATATCTACTGAGTATAAGAGTGCTGAGTTTGGCTTTACATATGCTAATTAAGAATACCAACATTTGCAAAAGACATTGAAAGAATAGGGGTTTATTTTTAAAGTATGATATTTTATTGTTTTTTCTTGAGTTATATTCTAATAATCTTTAGCAAATTGGTACTATGGCCTGTATTTTCCTTGACAATTAAGTTTTCAGTTTAAATCACTGTCCTATTGAGGATGTTCATTTTCTTAATCAAATATCTTTAATAACTTAAATTTTTAATATATGTGGCTTTACTTCTTTATGTGTTTTCCAACAAGACAAAGTGTAACCTAGATGTCAGCTAGATCATCTCTTTTATTATCTGAATATGTTTTGTTGGAACCGCATGACACAGCAAATGAAAGACAACTGATTGTCTCTCTCTAACACTTCTGCAAATTCCTAGGAGTTTATTTTTTTTCAGAGTCATAAATAAATAAAAAAGAAAACACCTGCCTTTTGACCAACCATTATGACTGTTGGTTAACTAACCATTATCCCGTTTTGTAGAGTAATGTAGGGAAGTATGCTGAACAGAAAATGAGTGTTCAGAAAAAAAGTTAGAGTCATTGTAACAGAGAAAGGCATTGCAGAAGGGACCAGTGAATTTAAAAGGAGATTTTAATGTTTCACTTTTATGGGTTTTTTTTTGTATGAAAATGATCCTATATGAATTGGCTACTTATTTTTTAATCCATGCCATCAAATGATTTTGGGGCTAAAAAAATTTGCCTGTAAGCATTTACTAGATAAGAGAAATTAGTCAAGTTAGGCATAGGCTAGTTTCATGAAAAAGATGCTAATGGAGGGGAGTTGCAGAGGTGACTTTCAAAAGTAATGCCTAAATCAAGAAATTATATTTTGATGACTTGAATTATTAAAATTATTCAGAAAATTGTCTTATTAAGATGAAAAAACTTTGGAATATTTCTGTTTACTTAAAAATTTAAGCTATTTGCATATTAGAAACAAATATACCAATATAAGATAACTTCTCAATTATTAAAATTTTACATTCTCTAATATTTCAGAAAATTGTAAGTTCTCTGTTATCATTTTTTTTTACACAAACTGTCAAGAATAAATTGTTTATACTGTCTTATGAATAAAATTTAGGGATAAAATTAATGTGCTTAGAAGAGGCAAACTGCTTTGGAAGTCCCTTCCTTCCCTATCCACTCTGCTTTGCCAACATCTTCAATCTCCTCCTTCATTGTGCTAACAATCCACAGCCCAGCAATGCTGTTGTCTGTCTTGTTATGCTTACATATAAGTTATCAAGCCTACTGTAGAAAAAATATGCAAACTTATAATTGTTTCTCTTACAAACACATGTTGTAAAATCTCAACCCTATTCAAAATACTGCCCAGCAATCCTTTGATTCCCACCCCCTTTTTCTCACATTCTCCATAGAAGGTATTTCAAATAAATCTCACTCTCCTAAAATATCCTAACCTACCACTTCTCCTCACTTCCAGGACATGATTTTGCCTCTTTCTTAAGAAAGAAATTAGAAACTATTAGAAAAAAATGTATAGTTCAATTTCTGGTCACTGCATTTATAAACTTAAATGAGATATATCTATCTTTTTATACTTTTCTCTTATCAAAATGAAAATGGCATTTCCTCTTGGCTAGAACTAAGTAATAGGTTAATAAATTGCAGAAAAAATAATATGCTAAGCATTAGAAATTATGATTAAATTAAAAAATAGGTAAAGGGAGAAAGCAAGAGGAACGTTGGAGTTTAGTGTCAAAGCTGTAGTAGCTCTGAGCAGTGATCATGAAAGTATTTATTAAAGTAGAGCAAAGGTAAGAAGAGCAAGGAATTATTATGAAAAATGCATATTGGGACCTCCTCATAGATTACGATGACTCGTAAGTTAGTGTTTGATTTGTGTAGGTTAAATGAGGTCATAAAATTAGTTATATATTGTATATACTATAGATTTGGTTTATTTTTAGAATTTTGCAAAGTTTTGTATATCTGTGGAAATTCACACAAGATTTAAAAAATGTAGAATTAGATGTACATTTTTTTCCTTTGAAACTTAAACATATATTTGAATAATGTACTCCCTAATTAAAATATCCTATGTAGGCAAACTGCTTTATTAAATTCAAAAGCAGAACATGCATTCATTAACTTCTATGTATCTAAGAACTTTTTAACATGCAATTTATTTAGTATAAATACAATAAATAAGCTCTGGTTCTTAAAAGTATAAAAATATCAGTAAAGAATTTCTTTCTCCATGCTAATAATTACAAGAATACTTTCACATCTTCCATCAACACTTACATATATAACATGTATGAAATTTATACAGATTATTTATGCATACAATTACATGTTTTTAATTTATGTATGTATACAATGGTTTTTATATCAAAGATATGAGGTATTCTTTCTAGTAAGCAAAATTTTGCAACTAAAAATTCAAAGAAACATTTTGTATTTAAATGAAACTGGCCTGATTAGAAATGTTTGGAAATGTTTCTTTCAATATTCACCTGATATTTGTGTTAATTCTAACTTCATCCGTTATGCAACTCTTTTTTCATGGATCAGCAAGTTTTACATATATTATCAACTCTTCTCACTACACTGCCAAATGGATTTTTCCTTAAGGCAGAAAAAATTATATTTAAATATACTAAAAATGATAGATTATTCGTATTAGGCATTCTCAGCTATCTGAGAGAATTTCTAACTCTACAGAGACAAATTAGATTTAGGTATAAACACAATCTATATTAGCAACTTCAGGCTAAATTTCAAATCATTAGCCCATACTATGATATTAATATATCAAACTTTTTATGGAGATGTTTTTGAAAAAGTCCTAGTTGTAAGCGTAATAACAAGAGGTACTTTTGTGATAAAGCACACTGGAGCAGGTATTAAAAGACTGCAGTTTTCATCTTGGATTTTCAATATACACCTTGTTTCTCTGGTTTCTTCTCCCTCAAAAGGGAAAGCTGCGAGAGAGGGGCAGACTAAGATGGCTGAATAGAAGGCTCCACCAACCATTCCCCTCTACAGGAACACCAAGTTTAACAAATATCTATACACAAAAAAAAGCAGCTTCGTAAGAATCAAAAATCAGGTAAGCACTCACAGTACCTGATTTTAACTTGATGGCACTGAAAGCAGCACTGAAGATGGTAGGAAAGACAGTCTGAAATTGCTGATGCCACCCTTTCCCAATCCCCCTGTAGCAGCTGTGGTTAGGAGAGGGAGAGTGTGGCAATTGTGAGATACACCTTTGAACTCCATGTTGCCCTGTCACAGCAAAAAGCAAAACCCAGTTGAATTCAGCTAACACCTGTGCACAGAACAGGGCATATAGACTAGCCCCAGCCAGAAAAGAATCTCACCTCCCAGCGGTCATAACTTGAGTTCCAGCAAGCCTTGCCACTGCAGGCTAAAGAGCCCTGGAGCCTCATGTAAACTTGAAAGGCAGTATAGGCCACAAGAACTGTAACTCTTAGGTGAGTCCTAGTACTGAGCTGAACTAAGAGCAAGTGGACATGGGGGGCACATGACCTATGAGAAGCCAGCTAGGGTGACTAAAGAGGTACTTGTGCTACCCATCCCCTTAAAATATGCTGCACCGCTCATGGCTCCAAAAGATACCCTTTCTCCCATTGAGGAAAGGAGTAGGAAGTGAAAAGAGGGCTTTGCATTTCATCTTGGATACCAGCTTAGCCACAGTACAATAGGGCACCAGTAAGAGTCATGACCCAAACTAGGTCATTCCAGGCTCTAGTTCCTGGATGACATTTTTGGACACAAATGTTGGACATACCCTGGACCAGAAGGGTATGCTGCCTTGAAGGGAAGAACCTAGACCCAGCAGGACCAATCACCTTCTGACTGAAGAGCACTTGAGCCCTGAATAAACAGCAGTGTTGCCCAGGGAGTAAGCCATGGACCTTGGGGAGACTGAGTTGTGCTGGCTTCAGGTGAGACCCAGCACATTCCCAGCTGTGGTGGTTATGGTGAGAGACTCCTTCTGCTAGAGAAAAGTAGAGGGAAAAGTAAAGGTGACTTTGTCTTGAACATTAGATATCAGCTTGGCTACAGGAGAGCAGTCAAGGTTCTTGGGGTTCCCAGTTGGCTCTTGGAGGGCAGGCATTAGCTCTTGGAGGCATTGGCTTTTGGAGGGAAGTTCTGTACTGGCTCTGGGCCAAAGGGGAGCCCACTTCCCTGAAAGGTGAGTCCAAGGCCTGGTATCCTTCATCATAAGCTAACTGAAGAGCCCTTGAGATTTAAGTGAACATTCATGGTAGCATGGCAGTACTCCTTGTGGGCCTGTGGTGATGGTGGCTATGGGGTAAGGCTTCTCTGCCTAAAGGGAAGGGAAGAGTAGGAAGGATTGCATCTCACGATGTGAGTGTCAGTTCAGTCATAGTTCAATAGAATACTAAGTAAACTTCTAATGTTTTTGACTCCAGTCTGGCTCCAGCATGGCATCTCTGGACCCACCCAGAGCCTGGGGGATCTTGCTTCCCTGAAGGAAAAAACACAAACTTTGTTAGCTTCACTGCAGGCTGACTGTAGAGCCATAAGGTCTTGAACAAACATAGATGGCAGCCAGATAGTGGTAACAGTGGGCCTTCAGCAAGACCCAGGACTACATTGGCTTCAGCTTTGACCCAGCACAGTCCCAGTGGTGGTGTCCACAAGAGTGCTTGTGTTACCCCAACCCCAACTCCAGGCAGCTCAGCACAGGGAGAGAGACTTTTTTTGTGTTTGTGAGAAAGTAAGGAAAGAGAACAAGAGTCTCTGTCTGGTATTCCAGAGAATTATTCCAGGTCTTACACAAGACCACCAAGGTGATACCTCTACAAGTCTGCAAGATCCACAGCATTACTTGGCTTGGGGTGCCTACTAATGGAGACACAGCTTAGATCACCATACCTAAGTCTTTTTAAATACCTGGAAAACCTTCCCAAGGACAGGTACAAATAAGCCCAGACTGTGAAGACTACAGTAAACACCTAACTCTTCAATTCCCAGATACTGACAAACATGCACAAGCACAAAAACCCTCCAGGAAAACATGACATCACCAAATAAACTAAATAAGGCACCAGGGAGTTTCCTGGAGAAATAGAGATATGTGAATTTTCAGACAGAGAATTCAAAATAGCTGTTTTGAGGAAACTCAAAGAAATTCAAGATAACACAGAGAAAGAATTCAGAATTCTGTCAGACATATTTAACAAAGAGATTGAAATTATTAAGCACAATCAAGCAGAAATTCTGGAGCTAAAAATGCAATTGGCATACTGAAGAATGCATCAATATTTTTTAATAGCAGAATTAAGCAGAAGAGAGAATTAGTGAGCTTGAAGACAGGCTATTTGAAAACACCTATTTAAAAATGTCTTGAAATGTTATTTGAAAGTGTCTTATATTAGAGAAAAAAACAGAAAAACTCATAAAAAAGAATAAAGCAAATCTACAAGAACTAAAAAATGTCTCAAAAGGGCAAATCTAAGAGTTCTTGGCCTTAAAAAGGAGCGAGAGAGAGAGAGAGAGAGAGAGAGAGAGAGAAAGGAATAAAAAGTTTATTGAAAAGGATAATAAAAGATAACTCCCCAAACCTAGATAAAGATATTAATATCCAAGTACAAGAAGGTTATACAACACAAAGCAGATTTAACCCAAAGAAGACTATCTCAAGGCATTTAATAATCAAACTCCGAATGATCAAGGATAAAGAAAGGATCCTAAAAGCTGCAAGTAACAAATAACATTCAATGGAGCTTCAATATGTCTGGTAGCAGACTTCTTAGTGGGAACCTTATAGGTCAGGAGAGAGTGGTGTTTAAAGTGCCAAAGGAAAAAAAAATATTCTAGAATTGTATATATGGTGAAAATATCCTTGAAACATGAAGAAGAAATAACATTTTTTCCAAGGAAAAGCTAAGGGATTTCATTAACACAAGATTATCCTGCAAGAAATGCTAAAGGCAGTACTTCAATGAGAAAGAAAATGACGTTAATAAGCAATAAGAAATCATCTGAAGGTACAAAGCTCACTGGTAATACTAAGTACAAAGAAAACACAGAATATTATAACACTATAACTGTGGTGTGTAAAATACTCCTATCTAAAGTAGAAAGACTAAATGATGAACCAATCAAACATAATAACTATAAGAAGTCTTCAAGACACAGACAATGCAATAAGATATAAATAGAAACAACAAACGTTAAAAACTTGAAGGACAAAGTTAAGGTGTAGAGTTTTTATTAGTATTCTTTTTGTTTGTTTGTATCTACAAGCAGTGCTAACTTGTTATCAGTATAAAATAATGGATTATAACATAGTTTTTGCAAGCCTCATGGTAATCGCAAATGAAAAACATATAATGGATGCACCAAAATAAAAAGCAATAAATTAAATTATACCACCAGAGAAAATCACCTTTATGCAAAGGAAGACAGGAAGGAAACAAAGAAAAAAGAAGACCACAAAACAACCAGAAAACAAATAACAAAATGGCGTAAGTCTTTAATTATCAATAACGACATTGAATATAAATGGACTAAACTCTCCAATCAAAGGATATAGCGTAGCTGAATGGATTAAAAAAGTAAAATGAGACCCAATGTTGCTAATGGAAGCACATTTCACTTGTAAAAACACACACGATTGAAAATAAAGGGATAGAAAAGATATTCCAGGACAATGGAAACCAAAAAAGAGCAAGAGTAGCTCTATTTATATCAGGCAAAATAGATTGGCAAAAAGTAGAAGGGCCAAAGAAGGTCACTATATAATGATAAAGCAGTCAATTCAGCAAAAAGATATAACAATTTTAAATATGTATTCACCTAACAGCAGAGCACACATATATAAAGCAAATATTATTGGAGCTAAAAAGAGAGACAGACAACAATGCAATGAGAGCTGGAGACTTTAACACCCCACTTTCAGCATTGGACAGATCTTCCAGACAGAAAATCACCAAAGAAACATTGGACTTAATCTGCATTACAGACCAAATGGACCTAATAGATGTTTACAGAACATTTCATTCAATGGCTGCAGAATACATTCTTTTCTTCAGCACATGGTTTATTCTCAAGGATAGATCATGTTAGGTCATAAAACAAGTCTTAAGCATTCAAAAACACTGAGATAATATCAAGCACCTTCTCTGACCACAATGGAAGAAAACTACAAATCAATAACAAGAGAAATTTTGGAGACTATATAAACACATAGGAATTAAGCAATATGTTCCTGAATGACCTGTGTGGCAATGAAGGAATAAGGAAGAAAATTGAAAAATTTCTGAAAACAAATGATAATGGAAATACAACATATTAAAACCTATGTGATACAGAAAAAGCAGTACTATGAGGAAAGTTTACAGCTACAGGTGCCTACATCAAGAAAGAAAAACTCCAAATAAAACACCCATGATGCATCCTAAACAACTATAAAAGCAAGAGCAAACCAAACTCAATATTAGTAGAAAAACAATAATAAAGATAAGAGCAAAAATAAATGAAATAGAAATAAAGAGAACAATATAAAAGATGGTAAAACAAACAGTTTTTTTTTTTTGAAAAGATTAAACAAAATTGGCAAAGTTTTAACCAGACCAAAGAAAAAGAGAGAGAGAGAGAGATGGAGAGCAGATACACATAAGCACATAAGTAAAATCAGAGATGAAAAAGAAAACATTATAATTGATATTGCAGAAACTCAAAAGATCATTAGTGGCTGTTGTGATCAACTATATGCCAATAATTTGGAAAATCTAGAAGAAATTGATAAATTACTAGACACATACAACCTACCAAGGCTGATCCATAAAGAAATCCAAAGCCTGAACAGACCGACAACAAGTAATGAGATCAAAGATATAATAAAAAGGTTTCTAGTAAAGAAGTGCCTGGGAGTCGATGACTTCAGTGCAGAATTCTACCAAACATTTAAAGGAGAACTAATACTAATCCTATTCAAACTATTCTGAAAAATAGAAGAGGAGGGAATACCTCCTAACTCATTTTATGAGACCAGTATTACCCTGCTAGCAAAACCAGAGAAACATTTAAAAAAAAAAGAAAGAAAGAAAGAAAGAAAACTATAGGCTAATACCACTGATGAATATTGATACAAAGATCTTCAATAAAATACTAGTAAATCCATTGCAACAACACATTAAAAAGGTCATTCATCTTGCAGGGGTTGGTTTATTCTAGGGATACAAGGATGCTTCAACATGTGTGAATCAATCAATGTTGAATTAAAGACAAAAAATATGATAATTGCAATTGATGCTGAAAAGCCATTTGATTAAATTCAACATCCTTCATAATAAATACCCTGAACAAACCAGATATAAAAGGAATATACCTCAACATAATAAAAGTCATATATAACAGACCCCCAGCTACCATATTTCTGAGTGGGAAAAACCTGAAACTCCTTCCTCTAAGATATGGAACATGACAAGGATGACCACTTTCACCACTATTATATAACATAGTACTGGAACTCCTAGCTAGAGAAATCAGAAAAAAAGAAAGAAAAAATGGGCATCCAAATTGGAAAGGAAGAAATCAAATTATTTTTGTTTGCAGACTATATGATCTTATACTTCAAAAACCCTAAAGAATCCACTAAATAAAACTATTAGAACGGATAAACAAATTCAGTAAAGTTGCAAGATACAAGATCAAAATACAAAAGTTGGTAGTATTGTTATATGCTAACGGTGAACAATCTAAAAAAGAAATTAAAAAAATCCTGTTTACAATAGCTACAAATAAAATAAAATACCTAGGAATTAACCAAATAAGTGAAATATCTCTCCAATAAAAACTATAAAACATGATGAAAGACTTTAAAGAAGACACACACAAAAAAATTGAATGGTATTCCACGTTCATGGATTGGAAGAATTCATCCTACTCAAAGCAATCTACAGATTTAGTGCAATCCCTATCAATATACCAATGAAATTATTCACAGAAATAGAAAAAAAATCTTAAAACTTATATGGAATCAGAAAAGACCCAGAAGAGCCAAGCTATCCTGAGCAAAAAGGACAAAATTAGAGAAATCACATTACCTTACATTAAGTTATCATAGTTATCTAACCAAAACAGCATGTTATTAGCATAAAAAAGACATCTACACCATGGAAAAGGATGGAGAAACCAGAAACTAATTCATACACCCACAGTGAACTCATTTTTGACAAAGTCGTCAAGAACATATATTGTGGAAAGGATAGTCTCTTCAACGAATGATGCTAGGAAAATTGGATATCCATACGCAGATGAATAAAACTAGACACCTATTTCTCACTGCATACAAAAATCAAATCAAACTGGATTAAAGGCTTAAATATAAGACCTCGCACCATGAAACTACTACAAGAAAACATTAGGAAAAATTTCCAGGATATTGAACTGGGCAAAGATTTCTTAAGTGATACCCCATAAGCACGGACAATCAAAGCAAAAATGGACAAATGAGATAACATCAAGTTAAAAACTTCTGTACAATCAACAAGGGAAGACACAACCCTCAGAGGGAGGAAAATATTTGCTAACTACCCACTTGACAAGGAATTAATAACCAGAATATATAAAGACCTTAAAGAACTCTACGAGAAAAAAAAATCTAATAAACCAATTTTGAAATGGGTAAAAGATCTGAATAGATAGTGCTCAAAAGAATAAATGGCAAACAGGTACATATGAAAAAGTGCTCAACATTACTGATCATCAGAGAAATGCAAATCAAAACAATAATGAAACATCATCTCACTCCAGTTCAATTGAAAATAACAAATGATGGTGAGTAGGTAGAGAAAATGGTACCCTCATACACTTTTGGTGGGCATGTAAATTGGTACAACCACTGTGGAGAACAGTTTAGAGGTTTCTGAAAAAACTAAAAATAGAACTACCATATGATCCAGCAATCCTATTGCTAAATATATACCCAAAAGAAAGGAAATTAGTATATCAAAAATATGTCTGCAGTCCCATGTTTATTGCAGCACTACTCACAATAGCCAAGATTTGGAGTCAACCTAAGAATCTATCAACAGATGAGTAGATAAATAAAATATGCTATATATACACAAATGGAGTAGTATTCAGCCATAGAAAAGAATAAGATCCTGTCATTTATAACAACATAAGTGGAACTGGAGGTCATTATGTTAAATAACACAAGCCAGGCGCAGAAAGACAAACTTCACATGTTCTCACTTATTTGTGAGAGATAAAAATGGAAAGGATTGAACTCATGGAGACAGAGAGTAGAAGTATGGTTATCAGAGGCTGGGAAGGGTAATGGCAGGGTTGGGGATAGTGAGGATGGCTAATAGGTACAAAAATTATAGTTAGAAGGAATGAATAAGACCTAGTATTTGCTGGCACAATAGAATGGTTGAAGTCAAAATAATTTAATTTTACATTGGAAAACAACTAAAAAAGTATAATCAAATTGTTTGTAACACAAAAGATAAATGCTTGAGGTGACGGATACCCCATTTGCCCTGATGTGATTATTATGCATTGCATGTCTGTATCAAAATATCTCATGTAACCCATATATATACACATCTATGTACCTACAAAAACAAAAAATAAAAAGCAACAAAATAATACAGCCACTTTAGAAAAAAAAAGAAATATTTTAGTTCTTGAGAGATGCTCATAAAGTATAGTTACATCACATAGTTGCAGTATTGATGAAACCAAATTTATTGCATTAATTTCTATAGCAACAGTTGAACATTGGAATCACCTCATTTACAGATTTCCTGAATCCTTGCCTCTCGAATGCAAAGCAATACATTTGTGCGGGAGCTAGAAAATCTGCACTTTAACAAACACCACAGGCACTTCTGTTGTAGATATTACAAGAACATAATTTGAGCAGTATTGCTGAATGTGGACCCATGAGCTTTGATACACACACACACACACACGTATATCCATATGTGTATATATATAAAATATATGTAAAAGATATAGAGATTATATCTACACATATGCATATATATTCACAGACAGGTATAGGCATAAAGACATCTGTGTGTGTGTGTGTGCGCCTGTGTATATATATATATATACCTATATTTATACCTGTACATGTATACACACATATACACACATTCATATCTGTGTATCTATATATGTATACCCATATATGTGGTATCTATACCTTATTTGTGCTATCTATTTTTGGCAATGAAGATCATACACTCTGTGATAAGTCAGTCACCCATTCCCCTGATTCTAGTCTTTGATAAACAGCCTTCACCATTTTATTTCCATATGCAGAGCTTCGAAATTAATTAAATTCCTTATGACCTCTGACATAAAGCAGCCTCCTAAATGGCCTTTCAATTTTCACTTTCTTCATCTGTCTCACTGTTTACTTACTGTATTTTTTTCCTCCTGTCTTCCACAGGCAGATTTTCAAAGGGAAGTTTACTTTCTACTACTGTAGCTATCTCTGCCAGTATAGACATAAATATAAACACACACATATTTCTATAATATGTAAAATACTAGTGAGTATTCATTATACACATTTTTCCTAGAGGGACTGCATCAATAAAAACCATGTGTTAGAGATTGCTAGTTACCCCCTAACACCTTTTCTCCTTTTCTTTCCTAAAAATGGAATTTTAGCTGGGCGATGACTAACCAGAATAAGGATTACTGAGTCTCTAACAGTCAAATATCTGTGTAATTAGATTTTGGCCAATGGGATATAAGCAGAAATAGGAGACAATGAAATCGAAAATGTAGGTCAGCAACCAAAACCTTGTTTAAGAGGTAGATGATGACTGCCATTTGGGTTTTCCTTTTCCTTGTTCTTCTTCCTACTGTTTGGACTGTAACTTAATGGTTAAACTTGAACAAAATATGATCTTGGGAATGAAGTAACCTACAAGCAGAGCAGTCACATAAATGCATCCTGAATGTTTGATACTAGGTGGTGGTGGTGCGGTTCCCATAAATGCCTTATGTCTTGTTTTAGCCTCTTGGTTTTTGTTTGCATTTTGCTTATATTTTCTTTTATTCACAGTTGAACCTAATCCAAACTAATTTATATACAACTTCAGTCAAATAATGTACAACCATTGGAAAAAAACATGTAAAACCAGATTGTCAGTGATGTCAAATTATATGTGGAACAAAAATCATTTACACCTTTCACAAATGTACATAAAATATGTATGGTGTGAAATGTTCAGGGCTAGGCATTCTGTTTATTTTGAGATCCAAGTTCTCATTAAGATCCCGTTATTTAAGCACAGATATGTGTACAGATAGAAATGAAGCAAGAGAGAAAGTAATCAGGAAGGAGAAAAATCACAAAATCTTAAGATTGTTGAAGTCACAGGAAATTATGCATTCCAAAGTAGCGTGAACAGAAACAAAAGATGAGAAAAAATCTGGGCAGATACCAACATATACAGAATGGATGATGAAGGAAAAAAGAGAAGAAAAAGTCTGAAAGGATATAGTCAGTGAGTAATAGGAAAAGGTACAAGAAAGAAAAGACATCCCAGTGACTAAGAATGAAGGATGTTCTGGAAAAGAGGTAATAATCAACAAAGTCAAATGTTGCAGATAAATCAATTGAGATAAGTATTAAATTAGGAACTAAGAAGTTATTGTTCATTTTGTAAAAGACAGTTCCAAAGAAATGATGGGTAAGCTAGTTTAATGGTGATCAATTAGGGGGCAAAAATTGATGGTATAAAAGGGAATTAAGGAAATTGGGGCATGACACTACTGAGTAGTTGAGAAGGAACAGTGCACAAATGGAGAAACTAGTTTTAGATGGGAATCAGTCTTCATTGGAAATTTGTATTGACTAAATTTGTTAGTTTAAATCTAAATGTTTAGTGTTATTTTAAATAATAAAAATAAATAATTGTACAAAACAATGTAAATAAAACAAAATGTGTTACATACCTTATTGCACTCTTAATTTGAATAACATTACATAGATATTCTATGTTATATAACCTGCATGCCATGTTTTCACTAATATTCTAATCTTGATAACCATATCATTCCCTTGACTTCAGCCAGTATTTCATTTTTAATGACTTAAAAATTCTTATTCCTACTTCAAATTATATATCATAATTAAGTCACATATCCGGTGGGACATGTTCTTTTGGAAATTGTGCTTATCTGCAACCTATATCTTACAAATTGAAATCATTATTTATCTTCTGGGCCCAATGCATTAAAACATCTTCCTGATCTTTCTATTATTACTTAAGTATTTTCCATAATCTAATCTGAAGAAATCACTATTACTCTCTTGGATATTCAATCACTCATTCCCTAATTTTAGTCTTTGAAAATCAGCCTTTAAACTTTTATTTCCATATGCAGACTTTCAAAATTAATTAAATTCCTTTCAGCCTCTGGCATAGAGAAGCCCCCAAATGGTCTTTTAATCTTCACTTTCTTCTTCTATCTTACCCTTTAGTCACTGTAATTTTTTCCTTCTTCCTTTCACAGACAGATTTTCAAAGGGAAGATCTCTTTCACTATCTCTACTCCTTCACTTTGCTTAAATGATTCTCCCCACTCTCTTTATCATTAATTTTTTCAATGTCTAAGTAGGTGATTCCCATCACAGTATTAACTCTCCCAATTAACAAGCAAAACCACAAAAATAAATAAAAATTATTCTCATTCTACTAATCTATTTGTCACTAGGTCTTATTTCTTCTATGAAATCATATATTCATATTCACTAATTTACTACAGTTTATAATAATCTATTGTATATTTCAAAGTAGCTAGAAGAGAATAATGTGGATCATTCCAGCATACAGAAAAGACAAATATTTAAGGTGATGGTTATCCCAAGGACACTGACCTGATTGTTACAATTTTTTTTTTTTTTTTTTTTTTTTGAGATGAAGTCTTGCTCTGTAGCCTAGGCTGGAGTGCAGGGGCGCAATCTTGACTCACTGCAAGCTCCACCTCCCTGGTTCACGTCATTCTCCTGCCTCAGCCTCCCGAGTAGCTGGGACTACAGACGCCCGCCACCACGCCTGGCTAATTTTTTGTATTTTCAGTAGAGACGGGGTTTCACCGTGTTAGCCAGGATAGTCTCGATCTCCTGACCTCGTGATCCGCCTGCCTTGGCCTCCCAAAGTGCTGAGAGTACAGGCGTGAGCCACCGCGCCCGGCCGATTGTTACAAATTATATGAATGTATTCAATTGTCATATGTGGGTCAGGTGCGGTAGCTCACGCCTGTAACCCCAGCACTTTGGGAGGCCGAGGAGGGCAGATCACGAGGTCAGGAGATCTAGACCATCCTGGCTAACTCGGTGAAACCCTGTCTCTACAAAAAATACAAAAAATTTGCCAGGCGTGGTGGCACGCGCCTGTAATGCCAGCTACTAGGGAGGCTGAGGCAGGAGAATCGCTCGAACCCAGGAAGCAGAGGTTACAGTGAGCTGAGATTGCTCCACTGCACTCCAGCCTAGGTGACAGAGTGAGACTCTATCTAAAAAAAAAAAAAAAATTATCATATATACTCCAAAACTATGTGCATCTGTTATGTAAACTATGTACATCTATTTCTTGCAAATTTCCCTGAACAATTTATTTATGGTATCTGTTCTCTAATTCTCACTTAAAATTATTCCAATCACACTGTCATCTGCAAAATTACTTTTATCAAAGTTATCAGTGACTTCCATGTTGCTAAATCCATTTATTAATTTGGGAACATATTTTATAATAAGCTACAAAAAAGGAGAAAAACATCTTCCCTTGCTCCTACTTTCTTTTTAACCTATTGTCCCATCACTCTTTTTTGCAAAATTCCCTGAACAATTTATTTATAGTAATTGCCTATAATATCTCTTCTCCAGTTCTTTCTTAAAACTCCTCCAGTCAGCCTATCACCTACAAAATTACTTTCATCGAAGTTACCCAATGACCTCTATGTTATTACATCCAGTGATTAGTTTTGGAGCTTATTTTATTAGCTTATCATTCACATTTGACAATTGGCCAATTCCATCATAATTTTTTCATTTGGTTTCCAGGAAAATTTATACAGTCAATATTCTATGTCTGTGGGATCTGTATTAGCAGATTCAACCAATCACAAATCAAAAGTATTTGAAAAATAAAAAATACCAATACAACAATAATACAACAAAATGATCCATACAGTTTTAAAACTAGGTATACAGCATTTGCATTATATTAGGTATTGTACATAATCTGGAGATTCTTTAAAGTATATGGAAGCATGTGTGTACGTTGTATGCAAATATTACTACATTTTATATAAAGAACTTTAGCATCCCAAGATTTTTGTATAAGCAGGGGTGGTCCTGGAACCAATTTCCTGAAGATCCTAAGGGATAACTGTACCGTCATGTTTTTCCTCTTATCTCATTTACTCCGACTCTCAAACTCCTTTGCTGGTTCATCCTAGTTTTGCTGACATTTTAGTGTTGGAGTGTCGCACGACTCAGATATTAGTTCCTTTTTCCTTTTTTTAAAATGTAATAATCACTTCAACTGGTAGAAATAGGAATAATTACTTCCATTTTGAGATTTCCAAATTTAGAAGCTTAGCCCATACCTTTATTTGAAACTAAGATTTGTATCTCCAGCTGTCCCCTTGAAATCTTCAACTACAGATTTATTAGCCATCTCAAACTTAACACGTCCACATTTAAGCTACACACCATCCCTCCAAAAATGTTTCATCAATAGCCTTCCCAATATTAGTTAATTTCAATTGTATTTGCTCAGTTCTGCAGGTCAAATAATCTGGCATCTGTATTAGCAGGTTATTAGAGCTATTCTTTAGAGCTATTCTTTTCTTTCTATTATTTATCTTGAAAACCCAATAATTTCACCTCACCTCCACTGCTATTTTCTTATTTCATAATTATAAACTCTCACTTACATACCACAAATAATCTCTGTTCTTTTAGCTTTCCCTCTTATACTTTATTCTCCATACGGTAGCCAGAGTGACTTTTGTTTTTTAAAGTAATAAGGTCAATCATGTCATTACTGTGCTCAAGCCCCTCAAGTGAATTCACATTACATCTAGAGGAAAAGCCAAAGATGAGTCTTGAGCCAGGGTCTATTAATTGTCTGTCTTTCTCTCTTACTGCCTTCACCAATGATCATTCTTTTCTAGCCACAATGGCTTCTTAGGTGTTCCTACAACACAGTAAGGCCCAGTCTGCTTTAAGTATTTTGCTCTAGATGTCATTTCTGCCTGAAGGCTCATCCAGTTGACTAACTTCCTTATATTCATCAAGACTTTGTTCAAATATCAACTTTTCAGTTAAGTAAGCTACACACTCATCACAACATTCTTGCTCTCCTGACCTCTCTTACTCTTCCACATCTTTTCTTTCTTATCACTCTCTAGACAGAGTGTGTGTGTACCTTATTTATGTTGATCACTGCCTGCTTATTGTCTTTATCCCCTGAGAGAGCACAAGTTCTACAGGAGCAGGCCTCTTTGGTGCTTTAGATACAAAAGCACTTAGAACAATGCTGTTATGTAGCAGGCACCCCAACAAGTATTTGTTGAATAAACATTGAACAAATGGAATTCTGGTAAAAATCCAAATCAAGTTTGGAAATAATTTTAAAAAGCATCTAATCCAACTCTCCATCCAAGGCTTGGTAAATAGTTATTTACAAAGTATTGCAT
Source organism: Theropithecus gelada (assembly GCF_003255815.1). Classification (NCBI taxonomy): domain Eukaryota; kingdom Metazoa; phylum Chordata; class Mammalia; order Primates; family Cercopithecidae; genus Theropithecus; species Theropithecus gelada. The sequence goes on from NC_037676.1 coordinate 115,259,189, forward strand.
TTAGTTAACGTTTTACTTTTTTGTTTCTGCCATAGCATCTAAGCAGACAATGCCATATCATCAGAATTAAGAGAAACCTTGGATGTTATAGGTGAGAAACCTGAGACCTAGGGAGGTGACATGACTTACCCACTGTCATCCATCAACAAGAAGTCAAAGTTGAATCTAGAACACAAGCATCTTTATGCTATGTCATTTTTTATTTCACTATAGTGGATCAATTGACATTCATCAGGTCTCACAGTTTTATCCACCAGTAATAATTAAATGAATGCATTGCATTCCTGTTGAATTATGCAGTGATGCTACTTTAAAAATATTTACACTGACTAAGTGTAAATATTATTTTTGCAGCACAAGTGTTGGGCTGGTTTAGTCTGTGTGACCAAAGTAAAAAACAAGTTAATCAAGCCTTGCCACACTCTATGCACTTCAGGAGTAAAACTATAATGTATTGTAGCTAGTGACAAGTTTCTGGTCTCTGAATGAAGGATCTGAAGTCCAAAAATTATTTGTAATTTTAATCAAAAGGATGTGAAGGTCTCCTTGTTCACCTGTTTTGAATTCTATTATAAATTGAATATATTATGTGAACAGTGCATACTTATAAGGAAGAATGCTTGATATAATGTCATCTGAAATAAAGTGTGTTCTTTTGATGAGTATATCTTTAAAAAGACATGAGAACTTTAAAGGATTTAAGGTGATCACAGGGCCAGAATTAGATATAAAAGCTTTATTTTAATTATTTACAGATCATTTAATACATAAATTCTCTAACTAATACATTTTAAAAGGAATGTTGTTTTAATATACTTAAATGACTTTATATAATATTAATTTACCAACACTATGCATCTTTATGTTGGCATTTATAGAAATATAGTTTGAACATTTGTATTGATTTCTTGAAACATGCCAAATGATTTTATTTTTGATTTATTATATAGCAAAGATTTTGACAAGTCTACCTAAATTTTACTGTAACATTAATTTTAAAAGAATGCAAAACAATACATTTCTTAGTTGCTATTTTCTAAAGATGAAAATAAATAAAGTGGCAAAGTGTCTTTTAAAGGAGAAAACGGAGAAATTTGTGGATCTGATACTCTTACTGGACTAACTATATTGTTGAAACCACTTAGAGTGTTAAGAAGATATACAAATCATTACTAAGCATGTTTAATCTGAAACAAGAAAGTGACCATATGAACATAAATGGAGAAATTATAATCCACAGAGTAAATGTGAGAAATTTGGTTTCTAGAGTTTGGTGGTAGCTCAGGAACTGGTACTATAAAACAGAGTTCTATTTTCCTTTATTGTATCCAGTAGTCAAATATTGGTCAAGTTAAAACTGCCATTTTAATAAGATCACTTGTATAGCAAAAGATATTACAATTATTAAAAGATGTATGGCATTATCATCTACCTTATTATGACTTGAATATGAATCACCATTGAAGTAGCAATTTCTCAAATAATAGCTTTTAAATTATCTAGCATTTAAAACCAAAATTTAGGTGGATTTTATTGCATTCTGGTATGAATTTATCATACCAGGCATATAACTCGAAGTGTTGAGGGCCTAAATGTAGAGGGGAAATAAGTGAGTGTATCTAAGTGTGTTACTTTTGTTCTATCTTGCAAGGTAGGATTTACAATTAAGGAAATGCTTTGTACTTTTGGTGAAGCCCAGAAAACTGTGAAGTTTTAAAACCATTTACATAGTGTTCTTTTAGCAGAAGTCCACAATGTTGTCTACTTTCCCTTCTTCACAGTCTTCTTCCCTTGTCTGCATGAAATTATTTCTTAAGATTTCCTTCCTTCTCTTACCTCTTCAAATTACTCCCTCAGTTTTCTTTGCTGTACCATCCTTCTTAGTCCACGCCTTATATGTTGTTAAGTCTCAGATTCAGTCCTAGTCCTCCTTTGTCTTCTCATTTTATCCTCTCTCTATCTACTTAATTATATTGTTGCCTATTGGTTCACTTACCATCAATATTAACTAAATATCAGTGTTGTGATTCTACTCTATTGAATCATATAAGAGATATAGTTGTCTAGTAGATGGCTTTAATTGCACATCTCAAAGAATCTTCCAGCTAAAATAATTCAAAACAAATCTCGATATTTACAGGGTTCTCATTCCAAACTTAACCTTTCCTCAACAATTCCCAACTCAGTGAATATTACTACTGCCTTCACCATTTGTTCAGGTCAGAAAACCAGGTTTTATTTTAATACTGCCTTCTTTATCACCCCCAGGCCATTACAAAGTCCTTTTGATTATACATCATCAATATCTCTCAATTCAGTCTATTTCCTTACCTCATTAATATGACTCTAATTCAAGCTACATGATCTTTTCTTGTAATACTGCAATCATCTCTTAAGTGATCTTCCTGCAGCGAATCGAGCCCCTCTTCAAATCAATCTCTTCATTTCAATAGGAATAATCGTTTGGATATTCAAACCTCTTCATGTAATTGTTTTGGATAAATCCATGGTTCTTAGTAAATCTTCGCATGGCTTAAAAGATCCTCTCTAGTCTAGTGTTTACCTATCTCTTTCCTTTATCAATGTCATCTTATTCTTTCTTTCACTTAGTTACTGAATCATAATCTAATCAATGATATAATTAGATACAAATTTTTAAAATAGCATAAAGAAACATTTACTTAAAAAATATTATGTCTTAAAAGCATGTTCTGAATACTTTGCAGGTTCCATTAGACCATGCCTTGAGTCGCTAAAGAAACAAACCATATTCCCCCAGATCATGGTGTTTAATTTTTGCTTTCAGATAACAAGGTATATAACAGCTCTACTTAAACAAAGGAAAATTACTTCCAAGATTATTCAATTAATTTGAGAGAAACCATCAAGTATGGACTCGCATGCTAAAAAGCACAACTGTAGGTTACAAAAGGAATAACTTTTATTTGTTTATACATGTTTTGAATTTCCATCTATTTTTATGTAAATAGCCCAATCTTCAAAAATATCCTTCAGCTCTGACAACCTCTTCACATAACTTTCCTATAAGATCTTTTAAATACCCAAACCTGTAAAAGTCCACATTCAGTTGTTCTTTGTTCCCTAGTTTGCTTCAACAACATCAATGCAAGGATAATAGAAGCTATTTACTTACCATATTGTAGGGGGCTCAGAACCTTCTATTTCTAAGTAATCATATTTCTCTTCCATTTGAAAGTCAGTAAATATGAGTGAAATTGTGTCCCCAGGCTCTGCTACAATGGTCCAAGTGCAATCAGCATTGTTATGGTACTCATTAGGAAAACTAGGGCTGGATATGACGCCACTGGATCCTCTCATTGTTCCTCCACAAGCATCTTCAGCTGTTAAAAATGACAAAATGTTCAGTTTTAAGTTATTAAGATAAATGCAATTGTTCAGTTGTAAGTTATTAAGAGAAAAGCAAGTCAATATTTTTGGATAAAAATAACAGTTCAAATGTGATACCAAGTGCATAATATACTAATAAAGATTAAATAAAATGAGAAGTTTATGAAAAAATGTATAAGCACATATACAAGTATAAACTAGACCTTAACAATTTTATAACAATTGGTTGAAATAGCAATGAAAGTAAGCAAAAAATTTACACTCCAAAATTAGACATTAGGAAAATAGAATCTATATATATTTTTTTCATGTTTAAGCGATAAAGTGAGTTAAACAAAGGAAACATGTATCTCAAAGTCTGTGATGGGAAATCTTTGATCACTTTGTTTGTTGATGGAAAAAACTTTTGATTTTTTAATGCAGGTATGTACAACACAAAGACATAATTTAAGAGACAATATAATATAGTTCATGTCAATGGTATGTTTCAGAATTTATTGAAAAATGTTTGTAGAAAAACAACTCAAATAAAAGTACATCACATATCCAGGATATTTTGTTTACAAAGAAATAATAGGGTAACTAATATATCTTTAGAAACATATTCCTATGAAATCAAACAGTATATCTTTTACTAAGTAGTCATATAATGTATATAGATAAAACACGTAAATAACTTTTTGACTAACGTTACTTTGGGATCTATGATTCTGATTTTCCAAATTGGGGCCATAGATACTCCACTAGTCTACTTGTGGCTGACGATAGGTGCTAGCAGTGTGGTTATATGAGTAGCTGTGTTTGGTATGCAAACATAAGAAAAAACTCCTGTTTCATAAAGAAATTGAAGTTGGGGCATTCGCCTTATTATAGCATTGTTTAGGCCAATCACGCTAATAAGTTACAAGTTCACTTGTGCAATAAATTGTCTTATTACTTATGTTATTGCCTTGGTCAACTCAGGGAATTCCTTCAATTGAAGTTTTTGAGGAAAACTCTGGCTCCATAATGACCAATTATTATTTGATGTGACCGATAGCTCCAGATCCTAAATCAATAGAGCCGGACAATATCTTTCTATTCAATTCCATGATGGGTAGAAAGTAAAAAAAAAAAAAAAAATGCTTTGTTATTAGAGACAATTTTATTACTATATTATATGCATCAAATGGTATTTGTTTTTTTCTTTCTTGCTCTTTATCCATTTAGCTCCATAATCTATAAATCAAAAATGTAAGTATATTCCTCTTAAAAGATATTTAACATTTATCACACACTAAATATGTGTGTGTGTGTATATATATATATATATATATATATATATATATATTTGTGTGTGTGTTCTTTCTCTTATAAGTTTGTTAGATAATTAAAATTAACTAGTTTTCTTGTCTAGACCATGTGGCATACTACTACAAATATTTTCACCAATGCCTTCAAGACCTAAACCTTCTAGTAAGCCTGTACTGCTGTCTCTACCCCCAACTAAATATCACTTATATTATTTCCCTTCTCAAGTACCAACACCAGCGTTGAATACCACTTTGACAAAAAATTATTTCACTAGCATATATTCACAGTTCAACTGGCCCACAATCTATTTAAACAAGTTCAATAAGCTACTTATTTTCCTTCCTCTGGATAAAATCTGAAGGAGACACATAACATTCTAGATCACACTCAGATTAAAGAAAAAAAATCCTACAGTTTAGAGATTATAGTTTAAGTGTTCTCATCTCAAAAATGAAAAGTATATGAAGTAAATAAAATGTTAATTAGCTCACTGTAGCCATTCCACAATGAATACATATTTCAAAACATCATTTACACATGATAAATATACATAATTTTTGTCTGTTTAAAAATAAATGATTTAACTTAAAAAAAATCACAGTACATCAATTAATACATCCAGTCCTGGGTAATCAAAAATAAATTAACTTCATTTTGATTAAGCTTCTTTGCTCCCCATACCTTGGACTTATGGCAGATGGAGCAGAGGTGGGGCTGAGGTGAGATGGAGAAGTCAAGTCTTCTTCCTTGTTTTCCCTGCTAGTATTTCTGTTCATCCCCCCCTTCTCACTGAGATCTCTATGGGCCTCCTGGGGTTACAAGTAGGAAGGATCAGAGGATATGAATCCTCTTATTTTCCTAACACTAATTTGGCATTGGTTTCTAGGAGCTTTGTCAGACAATTAAAGAAAGATGATTCTTTCACTCATACACCGCTTCATGGGATCCACAGAGGTGTCACCTTCAGTTCCATTACTGTGGGTGATTGTGTTTCTCCAGCTGGCTGCTTACATTTCTCTCTTATGCTATAGGTATAGAACAGTACAGTTCGATCTTCTTTCCATATGTCTCCTCACCTTTTCAGATTGGCCTCTTGGGCAGGATGTAAGACCATGCCACAACAGAACTCCCGCACAAAAATCCTGCATTTAGTCAAATGAAAACACATCCATTTATTCATCCTCTGTGGAAATGCAGTTTCTTTCAAAATGCAGTCCCTTGGGTTGCAATAGATATTTAAATACTTTAGCCATCATTTTAATGATAATAATATATTATATTCCATAAGCTTCAAGGCATAGAAATCAATTTCTCTACACGATCTCTTTGAATTTCCTCAATCTAGACTCACAATGCAGACAAATAACTCTACACTCCTGACACATGGAAGAGAGAACAACCCAGAAAACAGCTCACTTCAAGGAAATCTTTATTTCACAGCAAAACAATTTCAACTCAAGTGTATGACTGATTTTCACTTGAAAACAAGGATAGGAACTCAGTTTCTCCATCATTCAAACCAATGTTCATGCAGATTCTTGTACCGAGTTCTATGCTCAGCATTTCTGTTTAATATGTTTATTATGACAGAGACTATCATAGAATCAATATCTGACAAAACGGTGAAAAAAGTAAACTTTGCTTCAGTAAATGTTAGATTTAAAAAATTTTTGGTTTGGTGTCCCTACTTAAATGCTGAATTCAAGGCAATATTTAAAAAAAAACATATTTTCTGTAATTATGAATTCATAGCAGGACATACTACCTAAGCCAATTTAAAAAGAACTTATAGTGGAGTTGGAACAAGTAAAAGGCAGCATTAGAACAAACCATGAAACTCTTGAATCCAATGTTGTGCTCTTTCTGCTAAATACCATGGCTTGGTCTCTGTTCAAAACGAGTTGGTACATATCCTGTAAATGACAGGATACAGGCTTCTGTTCTTTCATCATTACTCTGTCATGGCCTCCAGGCTTGCTTGTTTAATAAATGATGTCTACAACATTTTCTATCCAACAATTCACAGAAAGTGGGGGGTTCACAGAAGGTTGTTCCATAGAACCATCTCCTTAAGAGGCTCAAGATGCACATAGGATCATATTGGCCATTTGTATAAACTTCTTGTGAAACAAAATTTATTCATTTTGTTATCTGTCCTAAAAGTATTCATTGAGATCTGCCAAGTGCCAGGAGGAAATCATGTAATCTCTCCAACTGTAATGACTATAAAACGTTTTCATGATCCCTGCTCTCATGGAGTGTTCTATTAGAGAGTCAGGCTCTAAACAAATGGCAAAATGAATACAAAAGATTACATTTCCAGCAGGTCCTATGAAGAAGGAACATTTAGTACTAATGCTGTATGCTTGGGGCCTTGAACTAGTTGACGAATTAAGGAACAAGAATTTCCTGAGGAAGTGATGCTGGACTGGAAACTCAAAGCAAAATAGTAAGCAATAACGAGATGAAAAGCAGAGGGAAGAGTGTTCCTGCAGCTTGTGCTACAGCAAAAAGGGTGAGGGGCTATTTGGTACCAAATGCAATTGGAAGGGCAACTAAGGGTTAGACCTTGCACGACATTTCTGACAAGGCTATGGAATTTATTCATAGTAATGGAACATTAAAGTGTTTTTAGTGGGGATATGGCACAATTGGATTTAGGTTTTGAAAATATCATTTAGTTGCTCTATGGAAGGATAACAGAGGGAGGCCATAGTTAATGAAGATTAGGAGGCTGAATCAAGAGTCCATGCAAATTCTTGCATGCTTCATTGCTGCCTAAAGATAAAACATCTCGTTTTGACTATATTATATTTTTATCTCATTATCTTCAAAAGATTAGTTTGGTTTTTCTAGATATGTCAGAAGAAATACCATGGTGACAAAATAAATTAGAACATCCATTTTAGGCCAAGGCTTAAGAATAATATATTTTCACCTAAATAGTAAAACAATGCCATTAAATACCTTAGACTCCCTTTGAGGTTAACTAGAAGTTGTGATGGCTTCCAAATGTAGTTGCTTAACATACAGATAATACAGTGAGTAATAAAAACAATGGTGGATTCTCTACTCTTGTTCTAGGAAAAGTATAAAGGTTGTAAGACATAAAGTCATTTAATTTTTTATATATGTATATGTATACACATTTACATAGCTCAGATGTTAGCAAATTGCATGTTAAGAAGCTTGCAAAGTCAATCCGTTGTAAAACGTGAAAAAAACCACAAATTCAGCTAATGGTTTCAATAAAGATAATGTGGAATTTTAAGAATGAGGACTAAAATTGTTAACCCTTTTGGACTTTGGATTTATTCCAACTTTCTGGAGCAATATTATCAACTCTTATAAGTTCTTAGTGTATTTAAATTTATTAATTAAAAACTACGGCTGTTAAAAATTTTAGTAAATATCATTTTAATTGTTTAAAATATTATAAATCTATCATCAAATAACACCATTTATTGTACTTTAAAATAACTGAATTTATGTACAATTCATAAATAATGCCTTTTTATCTCTTACCTATAGAGCAGGGAAAAACGTAACAAAATAAAATAAAGATTAGCTGTATTATAGTGAAAAGGTTTTTAAAAATAGTTCACTATGATTTCAAAAATGTACTTTTTCCTAAAATTAAATTTTTATTTACTTTTAATCTCTGTGACAGTTGTTTAGATATTGTAAATATATGATCTTGTTTTGGCTTTGGGTATGAGACCACAACATTTCATTGAACATAATATAAATTGGAACTTCTCCAAACGTGGCTGTTAATAAAAAAATAAACACAGTTTCAAAAAACACCTAAATGGTTTTCTATAACACATCTTTTCTGATACTGATCTTATACTATGCTCTGCCTTGCTATTAGTTTCCTCTGAAATAGCTTAGGGTTGGGTGTGGGGTACAGTATATAGGCTTGTTTATCACCAAAGAGAAATGAAGTGTAAATTGTAGGAGAGCAGTACACTTGGTCAATTTCAGATGCTAAGCATTCAATTCAATTTCAAATTTTATCATGGGACATTTTTTCTACAAATCTCCTTTGCTAAATCTAAAATTTCCATCAGCACTCAAGTGAAACTGACATCTATGTGAGGCTTTTTATTTTGTCCCAAGACAGCCATCACTGTTGTGTGCCTAATTAGACAAACTATTTAAATATTACACTGTCATTAATTAGCCATCATATTACATATATGGAGCGGTAGTTAATTTTGTGTAACTGCTTCTACTTACATTTAATAATTCAACTTTTTGCATTGTTGTGTTTAAGGAGAAACCCTTTTCTCATGGAGAAGAAAATTGAGCAACTGGGTAAATAACAGTTCTTTCAGATTGATAATTTTGTTTTATGTTTGTCATGGTACAACACATAATACCTTTCCAGCTTATGAAGAAAACAAAAGTGTATTTTCAATGATTCTAAAGGAAATTAAAGTTTCTCATATTTTTATTTTTCAGTTAAGCTCCCTCAGTTCATTTCATATTAAAGCAAATGAAATTAAAAAGAAAAACATGTATAACAGATCAAAGAAAAATACTCAACATGCACTGAGATAAACACCTCTGAAAAGTAAAAAGAACAAAGTATAATGGCATTTTAGCTTTGAAAGTTCATTTTTGAATGCACAAATATGCTTTTTACAAATATCCTACATTAATTTCCATTTACCTTCCAAAGAGACATGTTGAGAAAATGAGAGACAGCTAATGCACTGAAGAAAGTAATTAATAAGTATGTGTTTTTAAACATCCAGGCTAAAATACTTCTCAGAATCTCTAAATAAGACAAAAATATAAGCATTCATTCAATAAAACTTAAATTATTTAAAGATTTGGAGAATAAAATATTTAAATTAAATCAAGTAATAACCATGAAAGAGCAACAGGGAACAAATTTACATTATTGACTTAAAAATTAAAACTGAGAAAAACATATATATAATAACTGTTTTAAAACATTAAGCCAGGTCCATGAAGAACTGTGATCTAAGAGAGGAAAAAAACTAAGAAGGAGAGCCCTATAATCATTTGACTTTCTCTAATGAGACACATTCTAGACCATAGAATAAGGAGTGGGATTACAAGTAGAGCATGATGGTCCTTTCAGCTCAGGAGATAGAATTCAGGAAACATGAGGGAAATGTTAGTCATAGGGCAAAGTTCTAGAAAGGAGGAAGCTCTGCAGAAGAAAAGGACTCAAAAGATTTACATTGGGTTCTCTTCATTAGTGTTTGCTAAATACTAATAAATGCATGCAATTGGATGAAATTTCATGAAGTCACATAAAGAGGAATGTGTCAGATGAATGGTTCCGACGAAGCACACAGGAGTGAGATTTGTTCAGGTACCACTAGCTAGAATATAGAGTCCACTTTAACTGAATGGAGTATTCAGTAGAAATCTCGAAAGGGATGCACTTCAGTAGAGACGGTAAATTACGCCTAGAGGTAAGGCCAGTTAAAAATGCAATACTTAAAGCTTAAAAACAAATCTCAAAAGACACAAAGTGAACCAAAAGTAACTTTAATACATACTAGAAGAAAGCTCAAGATTACTTAAAGATAACTAAATCCAGACACTAAGTATCTTTAAATTCACCACGTTCAACATACAGTTAAAAGAAAGTACTAGCTATGTCAATAAACATAAAGATACAACCCATAACCAAGAGAAAAATCATTAGAAACAGACCAAAAAATATGGAGATGATGGAATTAGAAAATAAGGACTTTATAACATATATAACTATATTCAACTACTTAAAACAAGGGTTAGCACACTACACCCCAGACTAAATCTGGCTTATAGACTTTTTTTCGTATTGCCTGTGATCTAGTAATGATTTTTACATTTTAAAAGGATTGTAAAAACCAACAAACCAAAATCAAAGATGAATACATCTTAGAGACTATGTAACCACAGCAAAGCCTAAAATATTTACTATATAGCCCTTTTCAGAAAAACTGAACTCAATGAACACTGTGAGGAAAGAAAGGGAAGATATAAAAAGATGAGCACATGAAACTTTAAGAGATGCAAAATATATTACTAGAAATTAAAAAAAAAAATACTCAGTGGGCCTCATAGAAGAGTAGACAGTACGAAAGCAAAGATAGTGGACTTAAAGACATGGCAATAGCAACTATTCAGAATGCAGCTATGAGAAAAGCAAGATGTCTTTTTAAAGAACAGATATTCCCTGTAGGAAAATGCCAAACAGTTTAATATGTGTTATTGAAGTTCCAAAAAGGTTGTGGAGCAGGGGCAAGCATGGAAAACTATGGAAAGATTAATGGTCAAAGGATTTACAAATTTGATGAAAATATAAAATCCATAGTTACAAAAGGCATAGAGCTGTTTGCATCTTGATGTGATAGAGACGACTAGCTGAGATCTGAAATTCATGTTCCAATTCCACTTATGAGGTGTTGCTGGGAGGCTGCTGCCAGCCAGGACAAATATTTTAGTGCTTTTCACAACTAAGTGAGGCCATGTAGCTGCATTCTGATTAATCAGTTGTCAGTGAATTGAGATAGAATTGCAATCTTTGCCATACACATTCTTTATTCTCTATCTGGATGGAGGCTGTGCTCTTGGGCAGCTTCAATGACTATATGTTGATGATCGCAGGGTCTCTTTTCCACTTGCGTATTTAAAATGTCTGCCTCCCTCTCATTGTAAACTTCATAAAGGCAGGGCTTATGTCCCTTTTTGCTTATATTATATCTGTTACTTAAAACTACTACACCTACATGTATAGTAGGGACTCCAAGTGAATTTATTGAATTAAACATGAAATGAACAAATAAATGAATATAATTATTTAAATTGATCATCATTTTGGATTCTGATCTTTGAGAATCCACAGAATAGAATAAACAGAATTTCAAAAAATACATCACTGTTCAAAAACATAGGAATAGTATGATAAATGGAGCAAAAAGTCAAAACAAAGTAAAACAATGGGGTGAGTTGCTAAATACATTTTAAGAACAAGATATGAGGCCAGGCGTGGTGGCTCACGCCTGCAATCCCAGCACTTTGGGAGCCCAAGGTGGGTGGATCACGAGGTCAAGAGATCGAGACCATCCTGGCCAACATGGTGAAACCCTGTCTCTACTAATAACATAAAAATTAGCTGGGCATGGTGGTGGGTGCCTGTAGTCCCAGCTACTCAGAAGGCTGATGCAGGAGAATCACTTGAACCCGGGAGGTGGAGGTTGCAATGAACTGAGATTGCGCCACTGCATGCCAGCCTGGCAAAAGGGTGACATGCCATCTCAAAAAAAAAAAAAAAAAAAGAATAAAGAAAAAAGAAAAAGAACAAGTTATATAAGTTGCAGGTCAAAATAACATAATTGGAAAATTTCTACTTCTCTTCAGCAAGTGGAAATTCTTAGTTAAGTAATTTCTATTCTCCATCCTTAATTTCAAGAAAGGGCATCATCACTATTTGCAAATTCTAGAACTGTGTATATAGGACATTCTTTAAAGTCACTGATAAAATAAACTTACTGAGTGAATTTAGCAGTACAACTAAATACAAGGAAATATACAATAATATATCAGAGACAAACAATTAGACTGACATTTTTAAAGTACCATTTTTAATGTAATAAAATTTCAAATACTTAGGAATGAAGGTACTAAGACATGAAAAAGCTGGGTAAAGCTCCACTTAAAATATTTTAAAGCATTTTTGAGAGAAAATACAAAAGACCTATGTAAACAAATGAGTATGTTGTCTCCCAAATTAACCTATGACTTCAGAATAGTCACAGTCAAAATACTGGCAAATGTGCATGTGTAAATTGACAAGCTGATTTTTTAATTTCCTGGAAATGCAAAGATCTAAGTCTAACTCAAACAATCATAAAGAAGAATATACAGCTGAAAAACAACCAGATTCCAGATTTCAGACTTATTATAAAGCTGCCATAATCAAAATAATGGAGAATTAAAAACAATTATAGAAGAGTTAACCAATGGAACGTAATAAAGAGTTCAGATAAAGACTCACACATATTCATGACAAGAGCAACACTTGATTTATGACAAGAACACCACTGTAGAACAGTGAGGATAAAACATCTTTTCCAACATTGGCCCTGAAAAATTCATGTCTTTCTCTCATTCAAAATACATTCATACCATCCCAATAGCTCTAAAAGTTTTAACTAATTCTAGTATCAACTCGGAAGTCCAAAGTTGAGAGTCCTATTTTGATATCATGTAAATCGGCAATGGATAAGACTCAAGGTACCACTGTGCAGAAGCAAATTACTCTAACTGTGAACCTCTGAAATCAAAAATGTTCTGTGCTTCTTAAATACAATGGTCAGACAGACATAGGATAGACATTCCCATTCCAATAGGGAGAAATAGGACAGAAGAAAAGGGTAACAAGTAAGACTGAAATTTAACAAGGTAAACAATATTATGTCTTGTAGCTCAAGAATAATATTCTTTGGTTCAGTGTGTACCCTCCAGGGATTGAGATTGTGTTCCCAAAGCTTCAAGCAGCTTTGCTCCCATGACAGTTCTATGTTGTGGCCCCATCTTCAAATCGGCTCTGTGCCTAGAGCTCTCCAGAGCTGAAATCACATACCCAACAGTCTACTGGTCTGGATTCTCTGGGGTGGTCCTGCTCCCATGGCTCCACTGGGCACTGACCTAGTGAAAACTCTTCATGGTGGCCTCACTTCCAGGGCAGTTTTCTTTCTGAGTTCCACAGCTTTCTTTACAGGGCACCCTTTTCAATCTAGATGAAGGCAGCCATGACCCCACAACTTTGCTGGACATAGCCCATGTCGTTCCAGGACCCACCAAAGCTACTCCAGGAGTGGCTGGGAAGCATGGAAACAGAGTGCAGGCAGCAAGAGCTGAGGTTCCATAAGCATCCCCAGTCCCTTATTTGAAATTGCTCTCTTCCCCAGGCTCTTGTAGCCTGGACCTGTGATGGGAATGGCAGCCCCATGATCTCCAAATTCCCTTTGGCATCATTCTTCCACTTTCTTAATGAATAGTACCAGGTTGATCCATATTAATCTCTTTATCAAAGGGTCACCTAATCTCACCCTTCCTGTTCTCTCCTGTACACATCCTCATTTTTTATAATATGGACAGTCATACAGTTTTCCAAATCCTTAAGTTCCACTTGCCTTTATTAAAAAATTCCATCTTCATATCATTTCTTTCTTCTCCTATTTTATTATAAGCTTGAAGAGAAGCAAAGTCATGCTTTGAACACCTTCAACACTTTGCTTAGAAATTTCTTCATGCAAATATCCTATGTCATTAACCAGAAGTTCTAGGACACTAGGACATGAATACAATGCAGCCAAGGTCTTTGCCACTTTGTAACAAGGATCACCTTTTCTCTAGTTTCTAATAACATGTTCCTAATGTCCATCTGAGACCTCATCAGAATCACATTTACCGTCCATATTTCTACATTTTTTAATGACTAAGTTTTTACCTAAGAAGATTGAGGCTTTCTCTACAGCTCTCCTCTTCTCTTTCTGTACCCTCACCAAGATTGTCCTTAATGAATGGACATTCACAATAATGCAGGCTTTTTCAGCATGTACCTCAAAACTATTCCAGCCTCTATTTGTTACCTAGTTCTGAAGATGCTTCCACATGTTTAGGTATTGTTACAGTAGCATCCTTACTTCTTGGTACCAGTTTTCTGTCTTAGTCTATTTAAGCTATTATTTCTCACAAATCTGGAGCCTGGGAAATCCAAGATCAAAGCACTGGCAGATTCAATAGCTGGTGAGGAACCACTTTATGGTTCATAGATGGTGCCTTCTTGCTGTGTACTTATGTGGTAGAAGGGTTCAATGAGCTCCATGAGCCTATTTTATAAAAGCACTATTCCCATTCATGACAGCTCTGCCCTCAAGACCCAATCACCTCCCAAAAGGCCCAACCTCCTAATATCATCAGTATGGGGAGAGGATTTCAATGTATGAATTTCGGGGGGACATAAATTTAGACCACAGCATGGGACAAGAGAAAAAGACAGGATTGAAGTCATGATCTTTGTCATTCCCAGGTCAGAAGTTGTTTTCAAAGGATTTTTAAATTAAATACTGTTTTATTCAACAAACCATGATTATATATATTTATGGGGTATAGTGTGATATTTTAAAGTATGTTTACCATGTGGGATAATTAAATCAAACCAATTAACCTATCCATCACCTCTATTATTTATCATTTTTCGAAATGAGACATTTGAAATTTACTCTGACTTATTTTGAAATATACATTGTTGTTGCTCATAGATTCCCTCCTGTGCAATAGATCTTACAACTTATTCTAGTTTATCTGAAATTTTGTACCTTTCAGTCAGTGACTATTCACTTTCTCCCTTCGCCCCCCCAATCCACCAATCTTATTCACCTTTCCTCAGTTTTGCTTGTATTAATTTACTGTGTGTATGTAGTTCTATACAAGTTTATCACATGTGTAGGTTTGAGCATCTACCATTGCAGTCAATATACAGAACAGGCCCATCAATACAAGAATTTCTAGTGATGCTCTTTTTATTTATGTATTTATGTATTTATTTTTTGAGAGGGAGTCTCGCTCTGTCACTCAGGCTGGAGTACAGTGGTACAATCTCAGCTCACTGCAACCTCTGCTTCCTGAGTTCAAGTGATTCTCCTGCTTCAGCTTCCTAAGTAGCTGAGTTTACAGGTGCCTGCCACCATGCCTGGCTAATTTTTTGTATTTTAGTAGAGACAGGGTTTCACCATGTTTGTCAGGCTGGTCTTGAACTCCTGACCTCAAACGATCTGCCTGTCTCAGCCTCCCAAAGTGCTGGGATTACAGGCAGGAACCACCGTGCCCGGCTGTGTTGCTCTTTTTAAACTATTCTCACCGCCCTTCTTCTTCTACCTACTTCCTAATCCCTGGCAATCATTTACTTATCTACCTTTCATTTTCAAGATTTTTCATTTCAAAATGTTTTATAAAATGAAATGATACAGTATATAATCTTTTGGGTTTACATTTTTTGCTCAGCTGGAGATCTCTCCAAGTTATTGCATATTTCAACAGTTTATACAATTTTTTGCTGAGTAATATTCCATGGTATGTACGTGATTACCATTTTTGAGAAAACATCTTTTTTTTTTTTTTTTTTTTTTTTGAGACGGAGTCTCGCTCTGTTCCCCTGGCTGGAGTGCAGTGGCGCGATCTCGGCTCACTGCAAGCTCCGCCTCCCGGGTTCCTGCCATTCTCCTGCCTCAGCCTCCCAAGTAGCTGGGACTACAGGCGCCCGCCACTGCGCCCGGCTAATTTTTTTGTATTTTTAGTAGAGACGGGGTTTCACCGTGGTCTCGAACTCCTGACCTTGTGATCCGCCCGCCTCGGCCTCCCAAAGTGCTGGGATTACAGGCGTGAGCCACCGCGCCCGGCGAGAAAACATCTTTTAAAATGAGGTTGGATACCAAGAATTGACTACGAATTACCCTAGGATAAGAGCTTGTGAGTTCAATGACTTTGGTCTGCAATCAGACCTCTCAGAATGCAATGATATACACAACTCACCCAATAAAACATATATATATACACACACACGTACACACACACACGTATGTACATGCACACACATATGTACATACACACACGCGCACACACACACTTGTGTGTGTGTGACCTCGGCAAGAGTTGCTCTTTATGTTGTGTTGCAACTCCAGTTGCAATTGTCCTGAGTTTCTAGAAAGCCCAGTTCTTGGACTAAGAAGTAGTCATGAGACTGAAGTCATTGCAGAAAACTGAAGCTTCCCAAGCTGTCTTATTTCAATGCCTGGGTAACAGTAAAAGTAGACTTCTCATGTCTAAATGTCAGAACCTCCCAAATAGTGCTAATCACAGTTCTGACTTCATTGAAGATTGAACTTTGTTCCAAGAGTGTTTAAGTGACTTGCCTAAGGTAAACCAGCTGGGATTTTTTGTTTTGTTTTGTTTCTGAGCCAATGCTAAAAACAGTCCTCTGACTACCTCAATAAATGGCTTAGTTTTATAATTTGTTTTGCAAGTGGAGTACTGGCCTTTTAATACGATCAAAACTGCATAACTAACTTCTGTGCACAGTGCAATCCCATAATAGGGGAGCCCCCCCAAAAGAACACAAAAAGGCCTATTTATCCCTGCATTGTCACAGCTGACTGTGCCACCTTTGAAATTTAACTTTGCCTTATTTTTTGGCTTGATATCTCCTCCCAGGAGTTCCCACTGCACTGTGTGCTCCTTGGAGCCAGAGATGCTGGCCACAGTGTACCAAATGGAGAAACCTCAGACTTTGGAGTCTGGAAGTTTCCTAGACTAAGAATTATGAATATTTTGTTTTAGTTTTATTTATAGATACAGGGATGTATACTATGTATATAGTTTTTTATCAAAATCCAATCATCCGTAGTCATATTAGGAGCAGTAATTTAAACTGCTGACCTCAGTGCAATTGCTGAAATTTGTAAATAAAATTAAATACAGCAATGAACATAGTAATGTTGCATCTCTTTCCTCTAAGGAAATGAATAAAGCTCTAATCCACATTTAATGATTACATCTGGGGTAGGCACAGGAGAAAAAAGATAGAAAATAGCTACATGGCATGTACCATACTAAGCAACAAATAATGTTTTTAAGGGCTAGGTTTAGATGTGATTTAAGTCATATTTTCCTACTTCCTGTAGGACAGCCTTTAGCTTCAGGGCACCATCTTAACTGTGTTGCTGGTAGGGACATGCAGTCTTGCCGAGGAAATAGAGAAATAAACACATATTGTTGTTTCTGTCTCATAATATTTGAAATCAGTCATGAAGGTAAAAGTTCTCTATGTTTCAATAAATTCTCCTGCTTTACTTGTCTTAAGCAACTGCTTCAAACTGCTAGAGTTTCTGAGAGTATTCTCTACAAATGAGAATCAATAACCACTCAAACTAAAATTCATGAAATCAATTCTTTGAAATGAATACAAGTTTTGGAAAAGATAATTGCTGCCCAAACTAGTTAAGATGCTTTTTGAATATTAAATATTCTCCACAAGTAGTTGAATGGTTAAGAGGATTGAGTCGACTGACATAAACTGCAGAATCGTCATATACATGGAGGACAGTTGAAATCAATAAAGTAGATTTCACCTTCTACTAAATAGTATATAGTATGAACAGTGGAAACCTAGGAAACCATAATATTAAATTAATTGGTAGAGAAACAGGAGGGAATGAGGTAGATAGAGAAGTGGCTAGACAGGTACAAGAATAATCAATAAATTATTTCACAAGAAAGACAAAAAATGTTCTCTAAAGAATGAGTTAATAACAATGTCAAATGTCATGGAGAGACTCTACTTTAAAAATGTGAACAATTATGTATCTATTAGGAAGCCACTGCTGAACTTAGGAAAAGGGTTTCAACAGAATGTGTGAAAAGAAGCAAGACTGCAGTCAACTGAGAAATAAATTGCAGAAAAATGAATAGAAATGTTAAACAAAGACAAATTTTCTGAGGAATTTGAAAAGGGAAGAGGGAAAATTTACTGTTAGGAGAAGATAATAGAATAAAGCAATAAAAATTTAGTTTGTCTTGTTATTGAGAATAGGATGTGTTGGCTTCATTTGTGTTTGGATTTTGGAAAGATATTGGAGAGATGTCTGTCAGCTGAAGGGATCCCAGGTGGAGAAAGACCTTGACCTAGGTGAAAAATGGGGAATACCACAGTGAGTAGATTAGCTATTATGCCTGGGTTAGTACAGTCATTTTTTATTTTGATCATGCATTAGCATCACCTGGAGGACTTTTAAAAAGCATCCTACTGTAGACCTCATTATTAACCAATAATGTTTTTACAAAGAGTAGAAATTGGAGGGTTGGAGATGAATTATAGGTATCTTTAAATGTTCTCTAAGTGTTTCTGATGGCAGCCTAGCTTGAAACAGAGGTAGACAGAGCATTGGAAATTTTGAGAAAAATCATACTCCAATCATCCTCACTTTCATAAATGAAGTAACATTAAAGTTTGCTTTCTGAGGGTAAAAAGCATGAAGTGGATTGGGAAATCAAGAAGAGCAGTGAAGGTTAAAAATGAAAGTAGGCACAAATAAAGACAGAGCTTTCATAAAATATAAAGAGCTGAGATGATGCCTACTTTTGTTACTTAAACCATAGTTCTTGGGCCCTTCCCTGTACCTACTGAATCAGAAACTCTGTGGATGAGGTCCAGCAATGGAAGTTTTAGCAAGCCTTCCAAGTGAATCTCATGCATGCTAACCTTTGAGATCTACTGACCTAGGAAAATTCTGAATGCTTAAATAATCGTCAGATTCTAATCACCATCTCAGGGAATTCAGAAAGGGGAGGACTAGATCTGACCAGTTCCTTGGAGATCTGTGAGACGTCTCACATTATATCAGCTGACTAGGAGAATATGTACTTTTGAGGTGTTCTCCTTTTTATTTCATAATGTTTTAAATTAAATACAATATAGGTGCTGAAAAGTCTATAACTTCTAAGTGAATAGCTTGATAAATTTTCACAAATTGAACACAGCTTTGTTGCTAACACCCAAATCAAGAAGAGAACATTAGCCTAATGGTAGAAATCTCCCAAATACTCCCTCTCAGTCCTTACTCTTTCTATCCTGAAGATAATAGATTATACGTTATAGCATAATAGATTATTTTGCATGTTTTGAACTTTATAAAATGGAAGTTTAAAGTATGTACTCTTTGGAATCTGGCTTCTTGCAATCAATTATTCTTTGTGGGATTCATCCATATTTTTGCATGTAATTATAGTTTATTAATTTTCACTGTTTGATAGTGGTACGTGTCACTATTTTAACTGTATTATCTTTAGTGAACCTTTGTGTTCTTTACAGATATGGTTATTATGTCTATAATGTATTTTGCAACAGATCTGAGTAAATGTCTAGTAATGTGTATGATTAAAATGTTTGTGTTCCATCAAAATTAATATGTTTACATCTTATCCTCTGAGGCAATGGCTTAGGACAGGGGGCCGTTTGGTAGGTGATTAGGTCCTAAGGACACAGCTCTCATAATGGGATTAGTGCCTAGAAAATATAGGCCCAAAGATGCTTATTCTCCTCCTCCTCTATGTGAGGACACAGCAAGAAGGCATCATCTATGAACCCAAAAGCAGTCCTTCACCAGACACTGTATCTGCCCACAGCTTGATCTTTGGACTTCCCCATATCCACAACAGTGAGAATGAAATTTATGTGGCTTATAAAGTACCCTGTTGATGGTATTTCTTATATCAGGATTAATAGACTAAAACAACATTATAATGTATTTCTATAGGGAAGCTGATATGATTTGGCTCTGTCCCCATCCAAATCTCATCTTGAATTGTAGTTCCCATAATCACCACATGTCATGAGAGGAACCTGGTAGGAGGTAATTGAATCATAGGGGTGGTTTCCCCCATGCTATTCTCGTGACAGTTAGTTCTCACAAGATCTCATGGTTTTATAAGGGGTTTCTGCCTTCACTCGATTCTTATTCTTTTCCTTTCTTTTGCCATGTGAAGGAGGATATGCTTACTTTTCCTTCAAGCACAATTGTAAGTATCTTGAGGTCTCCTCAGCCCTCCTTAACTGTGAGTAAATTAAACCTCTTTCCTTTATTAATTACTCAGTCTCAGTAAGTCTTTATTAATATCATGAGAACAGACTTACACAGTTAATTGGTACAGGTAGTGGGGCACTTACTATAAAGATACCTGAAAATGTGAAAGCGACCTTGAAACTGGGTAAAAGGCAGAAGTTGGAACCACTTGGAGGGCTCAGAAGAAGATAGAAAAATGTGGGAAAGTTTGGAACTTGTTGGAGACTTAGAGGCCTGAGAAAACAGGAAGATGTGGGAAAGTTTGAAACTTCCTAGAGAGTTGCAAATGGCTTTGAGAAAAATGCTGATAGCGATATGTACAATGATGTCCAGGCTGAGGTGGTCTCAGACAGAGATGGGGAACTTGTTGGGAACTGGAATAAAGGTCACTCTTGCTATGCAAAGAGACTGATAATATTTTGCCCCTGCCTTAAAGATCTGTGGAAATTGGAACTTGAGAGAGACAATTTAAGGTATCTGGCAGAAGAAATTTCTAAGTATCAAAGCATTCAAGAGGAAACAGACCACAAAAGTTTGGAAAATTTGCAATCTGACAGTGTGACTGAAAAGAAAAACCCATTTTCTGAAAAGACATTCAAGCCAGCTGCAGAAATTTGCATAGTTAACAAGGAGCCAAATGTTAATCACCAAAACAATGGCAAAAAATGTCTCCATGGCCTATCTTCACAGCAGCCCCCTCCCGTAACAAGCCTGGAGGGCTAATAGAAAAAAATGGTTTTGTGGGCTGGGTCCTGGTCCTTGCTACTTTGTGCAAGCTCAAGACTTGGTGCCCTGTGTCCCAGTCATGGCTAAAAGGGGCCAAGGTACAGCTTGGGCCATGGCTTCAGTGGATGTGAGCCTCAAGCCTTGGCAGCTTCCATGTGATATTGAACCTGAGGGTAGACAGAAGTCAAGAATTGAGGTATGAGAACCTCAGCCTAGATTTCAGAGGGTATATGGCAACTCCTGGATATCCAAGCTGAAGTTTGCTGCAGGAGTGGAGACCTCATGAAGAATCTCTGCTAGGGCATTGTGGAAGGGAAATGTTGAGTTTGAATCACCACACAGAGTCCTCACTGGGGTACTACCTAGTGGAGCTGTGAGAAGAGGGCTACTATCCTCCAGACTCCAGAATGGCAGATTCACTGACAGCTTGCACTGTTCACCTGGAAAAGCCAGAGCACACTCAACACCAACCTGTAAAGGCAGCCAGGAGAGGTGTTGTACTCTACAAAGCCAAGGGTCAGAGCTGCCCAAGGCCATGGGAGCCCACCTCTTGCATCAGCATGACCTAGATATGAGACATGGGATCAAAGGAGATCACCTTGGAGCTTTAAAATTTGACTACCCTGCTGGATTTTGGACTTCCATGGGGTCTATAACCCCTTTCTTTTGGCCAATTTCTCCCATCTGGAGCAGGTATATTTGCCCAATGCCTATACCCCCATTGTATAATATCTAGGAAGTAAGTAACTTGATTTTGATTTTTCAGGCTCATAGGTGGAAGGGACTTGCTTATCACAGATTAGACCTTGGAATTGGACTGTTTGGGTTACTGCTGGAATTAGTTGAGACTTTGGGAGACTGTTGGAAAGGCATGATTATGTTTTAAAATGTGAGGACATGAGATTTGGGAGGGGCCGGGGCAGAATTATATGGTTTGACTATGTCCCCACTCAAATCTTATTTTTAATTGTAGTTCCTATAATCCCCACATGTTGTGGGAGGGACCTGGTTTAAGGTAATTGAATCATAAAAGCGGTTCTCCCATGCTGTTATTGTGATAGTGAAGAAATTCTCATGAGATCTGATCATTTTATAAGGGGCTTCTGCTTTCACTCAGTTCTCATTTTTCTCCTTCCTGCTGCCATGCGAAGGAAGACATGTTTGCTTCCACTTCCACCATTATTGTAAGTTCCCTGAGGCCTCCTCATCCATGCTGAACTGTGAGTCAATTAAACCTCTTTCCTTTATTAATTACCCAGTCTTGGTAATTATGTCTTTATTAACAACATGAGAAAAGATTAAGATAGAAGCCTAGACTATCTCTTTAAGTAGAACTCAGATCATGTCAACATGCTTTCCTGTTTATAACATTCTAATAGCTTCATTAAATTTGGAATAAAACTGGCATCCTAACCATGACCAATGATCTTAATCCATATGCCTTTCACTAAAACAACATGAACCACAAATGACAAAAACTACAAGACCAAGATGGGTCATGTAGCCTGCAATGTATATTGCATAGATAAGAAATAAATCTTTATTGAATTAGACAATTGGAATTTCAAGGTTTGTTTATTATTGCACTATATATATGTATTTTTTTTTTTTTTGCAGAGACAGGGTTTTGCCATGTTGGCAGGCTGGTCTCAAACTCCTGAGTTCAAGTGATCCTCCAAACTTGGCTTCTGAAAGTGCTGGGATTATAGGTGAGAGCCACCACACCTGGCTGGAATGCATGTTTGAATAGCTTTCTCCCTATTCTACTTCACATGTCAGGTCAGTTAACATCCATTCATGTCTTTTGTTTATTTTCATAAATCTCATGTAGTATTTTACCATATCTAAAATTAGCAAGCTTGAGCCCAGTTTACTTGAAACTGAAAAATTGAAAATTTGTGTAAGTCTGTTTATTTTATGGACAGTAAGTCTCACTCAGCAGCAAGAATTTGATCCTGTATGGACAGAAATAACGTCTATCCTTCTCACTTTTGTTTTTTCAGTTATTAGAAATAAGCTTAGCATGGTGAGGCATGGTGGCTCACACCTGTAATTCCAGCACTTTGGGAGGCTGAGGCAGGTGGATCACCTGAGGTCGGGAGTTCAAGACCAGTCTGACCAACATGGAGAAACCTTATCTCTGCTAAAAAAAAAAAAAAAAAAAAAAAATATGAAATTAGCCAGGAGTGGTGGCATATGCCTGTAATCCCAGCTGCTTGGGAGGCTGAGGCAGGAGAATCACTTTAACTCAGGAGGTGGCGGCTGTGGCGAGCCGAGATCATGCCATTGCACTCCAGTCTGGGCAACAAGAGTGAAACTTTGTCTCAAAAATAAAGAAATAAGCTTAGCATTTAATGGGTGACCAAAATAGCTATCTTAAATGATATTTAATAGAATGGCTTTGGAGGACATACATGACTTTTAGAGGGACATTTAATTAAAAAAATAATAGAATATTTCCCTCCTCTTATTCAAGTTTAATGACTCCTTGATTTTCTCATTCCAGGTGTAGGTACAAATTATTGTATGGAGAAAGAAGCACCTTTATCTTTGTCTGATAATGTTCTTCTAAGAATGATAAGAAATTGTCATTTAACTTACAGTATGTGTCTGTTTTTCAAATCTTTCAAACACACACTGAATTATTTGAAGATAAGAATCATGTTTAACATAACTAATGGTAGCCATATATTTGAGTATTTATTTTCTGTCAGTGAATATGCTATCAGCTTTAAATATATACAAACATTTGTCTATTTCTCTCCAAGTGCTTGACTGATTCACTTATCCATGCTGTATCATTTCTCAATAGGACCAAATTAATATCCTATCAACTCCAATCTCTCTTCTCCCATTATAATTTATTCCCTACAGTGAAGTCGAGAGTATTTTTAAGGTGAAAATTAGATTCTGTCACAAGCAATCTCCTGTTTGTAACATTCTATTGGCTTTTCTTGAATTTGGAATAAAGCCAGTGTCCTTACCATGATCTTAATCTTAATACACAGACCTCTGAGTAAACACAACACACTGCTCAGTTTTCATTTTCTTAAATTTAACAAAGCTCCTTTCAACTTTAGGACCTTTGTTGGTCCTGGTGGCTTGTAGCTTCTTCCCCAAGTTCTTCCTATGATTGACTACATGATGTCATTAAAATCAGCAATGCTTTACTTGACTAATAACTATGTTAGCTAAAACAATCCCCCTATCAGTCTCAATTACAAAATCCCATTATCTTTTCTTCAGTGAACTCATCACTATTCGATAGATTTTTTTTATTGTTGTCTCTGACTTTAGAATATAAATGCCATCAACTCTTGACTATATTACTATTACATTAGTTACAGCTTTATCTTGTATTAGAATGAGGCTGACTTATGGTAGATATCTAAAGAATAGCTTATCTGATTAAATATGTTTTTTGCTTCTCAGTATGTCCATACAATTTCTTGGACATTTATTTGAGAGGAAGTAATGTATTGAGCTTAAAAGTGGCTGCTCTAAATCAGAAAGACTTGGGGACAAATCGGACACTAATACTGTGACCTAATTCAATTTACTTAAGTTTATTCTGGATTGGTGTTATATCTGTAAAATTATTACTGACTGGGCATGGTGGCTAATATCTGTAATCCCAAAACTTTGGGAGGCCAAGGCAGGAGGATCATTTCAGCCTAGTAGATCGAGGTTGCAGTGAGCTAGGATTGTGCCACTGCACTACAGCTTGGGTGACAGCCACAACCTGTCTCTAATTTTTTAAAATGTATTATTATTGTAATAGTGCATTTGTATTAATTTTAATGTTGCCAGCAGTCTCAGTTTCAGGTTTTCTGACTTCTTTATCAGTAACCTAGAAGTTTTATTTTTGTCAGTACGAAGATTCCAGCAAGGTGATGGCACAATTGACTTGTTACTCCCTCTGGCAAAATTGCCACAGCAGGGGATTGAGAAGACACTTGCAGTCACATAGATTTCATTTCACTCTTGCTATCTCTACTAGTTAAATGACAGGTTCACTGATGCTGCTTGTTTCTCATTTTCTGCTACAAAATAGAGTAGTAAGAAGAGAATAGAAAGTGAGAAAAAAAAATGTAGCAAACCCTTGTCCATGAGAAGCCCTGTGAGAAAGGCAAAGTATGAGAGCACTTTTAGTATAATTTGAAGAGTTCTACAGAGCCAGATTGCTTAAAAATAGGCTACCTCTCACTCTGCTCCTGAATTCTATATTTTAAATAACAGTTGGACTTTGAACCTATTTTTCCCCAATGAAATTCAGGAGAAAGCAGATTTTTAATAAAATATTAAATAGACTAGACAATTTGGTAAATAATGGCTAACATGTATTGTGTAAACAAAGCCTTTAAAATAGACCATCAAATTTAATTCTAACAATAGCTCTAAGAGAACAAGAAAACAAAATGAAACAATTATTTTTCCCATTTTATAGGAGAGAAAATTGAGTCACAAAAAGTAATTTGCCCAAGTCCATGCGGTTAAAAAGTGGTGGAATCAAGTTTCAAAAAAAGCCATCTAAGAGAATAGCCTTAATCACTGAACACACTGCAGTATGAGATGTTAGAAAATAAAAAGAAAAAGAAAGTGAAAAAAGTCAAGAATGGAAAAAGATGCCCAAAGGAGGAAAGGAAACCAAAGACATAAAAACAAGCGTTGCCTTTTTTTACTTTTTCTAGAAAGTCCTTCCTGACTGGGCTGAAGAACACATGACAACAATAAACAATGTTCGCAGCAAATTTCTATCTAAATGTATCTTCTATATTTGAATTTGAATAGGAAAAATAGTTAAATTCTTAAAAATAGGAAAAATAGTTAAATACACATTGCAACATTTCTTATTGGATAAACAATGGGAATGCAGAATGTATATTAAACTTTTGATTTGTGTTTAATAAATTGTAATAACAGAATTATTGGTTTATGTATATAGAACAATCATTATAGCATTTCTATTGCATGTTTGTACTATTGCCCTGTATTTTTCTCTAAAGTATGGATTTAAATAGTCTTCAAATTTATCTAAGTTATTTAATAATCCAGGTTCAATATTCATATTCATTACACAAATTAAAAAAAAGTTTGCTAATTGTTTTTAAATTTACAATTTGGAAGGCATCAGCCTAAAAATACAATGTAAAATATATGTGTATATGGTCAAACACATATATACATGTGATCTAAAAAAGTCTAAGAAATGAGGTTATAATGAATTCATCTACAATCTGCTTCACGTATCATGACTTTTAAATGTTTTCAATAAGATTATGCAATATGACATACAGAAAGCTCCTGTGAAATTTTATGATTGTACTATAGCTGACAAAATTTATATTGAAATATTTTCATTTCATTAACAATAGTAAGCTTCCCATTTGCATCAATAAATTCATTGTTTTCTAAACTTAAATGAATTAAATAAATATTGTCCTTCAATGATAGATTGATATGCATGTTTTATTGTTTATTCTAAGTTTAGTGTTTGCATTTTGTATACTTAAATACATACATGAAAATTTTAAAATTCAAAGTCATGAGCAAAGAAAATAAAAATTCCAATATCTTTAATAAATGACTTATGCTGCAAATAAAAGTAAACAGTGTTTTATGTATTCAGTAGATAATTTCAGCACCAATCTTGTACAAGGTATTGTTGTAAGAAAATATATGTCAGGTTCTACTATAACAAAACTTACTATAGCCAAAATGCATTTATCCAAAATTATAGCTAAGCAGTATCCCAGCTGTAGATTTTGAGCCATGTATTCTTCCTCTGAAATCTTGCCACTGAGTACTTATCTGGGTCACCTTTTCAAGATGTCAACTGCCATGTGGTTAGGGAATACAAACTAATTTTATGGAGTCCAAAGCCAATTATTACTAAAAAGGTAAGTCCAAAGCCATATGTAAATGAGTTCTGGATATTCAGCATTTTTGAATAATATTTATCTTGCATGATAAATAAAATTTTGACTGCATAGTAATGTAAGAGGTGGACAGGGGTATTAGACTCCCACATTTACATGCAGGGCCCCAGAAACAACAATGCTTACATTTTTCTAAATGGCTAATTTTAGCATCCATCCAAATGTCAGTTAGCCAGTTAGTGAAGTGAAGCTGCACTTTCATTGATGTCCATGGGCTCTTTTATACAGTGCTAACATTTGCATAAAACCAGCTTTTTTGTGCCTTCTGTTTCCAAGTCAATTTAGTTTTGCGTGCTAATATTTTATTAGAGCCCTGGAGATAAAGAAGCATGCAGGTCAGCCATGTGTGCCGCTCAATCCCCAAAGGAAACCTCCACTAAAAACCAAAAGATTGACACCAGACAAGATTAGCAAAAGAATTAGTCATGCACAATCAACTGTGTTAAATACTGGTAGGGGGAGGGGGAAGCATCTGCTTCTCTTGTCCTTCAGGGTAGCATGCTAATGCTTCCAGTGTATACTATTACGTGCTTCTGAGTGTACCATTGGTTTCTACGAAGGTGGATTTGTTAGAACCAACTATCACTATTATTTTAAATGCTACTAATGAGGTGAGCAAGTAAAATCTTCAATCCTCTGTGCTATTTAATCCCAGACCTACACCAAGGGAGCTTCTCCCTAAGGAATAAAACAGTTTGGTCTCTTTCTCAGTCTGGGGCTGAATAGGTTTGAGCTCTAACCTCAAAATACTACATAATGGCTGAAAATTTCCAAACTGAGCAATCAATGAACAAAAATATTCAAGAAGTAAATCCTTTCCCGAAAGGGCTCATTATCTAAAATTGTTGGTTAAAACATAGAAAAAAAATCTATCACACAGTTAGAGAGCATTCAAGTTCAACTTCTGAAAAAAAAAAAATGGGGATTTGTTTACAGTTCTTTATATATCTTTTAGTGTTCTACATTCTAAGATCTCAAAAGAATTATAACTTAAGTATGAATACTTTAAAATAAATATTTCTTCAAATACCTCTTATACCATGTAATATTTAAAATCTGAATCTAGATTATTTGAGGGGATTATTTTGCTGCTACTATTAAAAAACTAACCAGGGAATAGAAAAGAATGTGACATATAAAAAGGTACACCTTTACACAGTTTTGATATTTTATGTTCAGTATGTCTTTTTTCCTTCTTAGGTCCACATCAAGAAAATACATCATTTCAACTGAAGTACTTATTATACCAATTGTGTGGTTTCTTCTTGAGACAGTATCTTCATTTCTACTCAAAGTCTACAGGAACATAGCTAATTGTCACGTACATTGGATTTAGTAGCTACACTGAGCATATATGCTATGAAAACTCTCTGTTAGATATTTCACTTGTATTGTTTATTTAAGTCTCATTCATATGTCTATACTACATTTGGGAAAATTAGCTCAGAGTTGTTAATAAATGTACCCCAATTACACTATGAAAAAGTAGAAGCATCTATGTTTAGATAAATAGTGTGAACAATGTGTGTTAGACAGGATAATATCTCTTCCCAACAGATATTATCCCTGGGAACCTACGAATATGTTACTTTAGATGACAAAAGATAATTATTAAGATTGAAGATACATTTAAGTTTGCTATGAGTTGATGCAATTAAAATCCAATTAAGGCTACTGATGAAATTATGATATCACACAGGATTATTTCAGCAGGCCCAATCTAATCACATGAATCCTTAAAATGGGAGAAGAAAAGGGAGAAGAAGCAATCAGAGAGAGATGTGCTTTTTCAGGTTTTGAAGATAGAAAAGAGCCAGAAGCCAAGAAATTGAGGCAGCTTCTAGATGCTGGAAAAGCCAAGGCAATGTATTCTTCCCTTCAGATTCCAGAAAAGAATGCCGCTCTGACAACACCTTGAATTTAGGCTAGTGAGACCTGTGGCAGGCCTATGACCTACACAATCGTAAGATAATTTTTTGTTGTTTTAAGACACTGTATTTGTGGTAATTTGTTACAGCAGGAATATAAAATTAATACAAACATTTATAACATGATTTACTACTTTCGTAATTATTTCAAAATATTGTCAGGCAGGAGGAAGCCAGGAAATAAGGCAAAAAAAAAAAAAAAAAAAAGTCTGGCATGTTCTTTAAATGTCATTGGTCCACCCATGGGCTTATACTATTAACCTAGCTGACCAACATTTTACTATTAGTTAATAATGAAGACTTAGTGAAGTCACATGTTAGCTTGTAGATTTCCCTCCAAGAAATGTTAATAACTATTGTATGATTGAAAATATAATTCCAAGGTATGGTTAGTGGCCTCTGAAGGTAATAACCAGTTTCATATTTAATCCAGCAACCTTGTCCTATGATTGCCTCTAAATGCCTAGCTTCTCAAATGCTCTTGGAATGGTATTAACATTTTACTGGTTCCCTCATTAATTAATAAGCCAAAATACATTTCACAGGTGTTCTTTTTATATTGGCATGATAGTCATGATTTTGTCCTTTTGAAAATTATGCTTTATCAATATCAACTAAATGAGGAGTCAGCAAACTATGGATTCTGGGCCAAATCTGGTTTATTGCCTATTCTTGCAAATAAAGTTCCCTTGAACTCATCCAGGTGAAGTAGATCCAAATGCTTCATACAGGCATATTCTTTCCTAAGTTATTTATGTAATTTCACATGCATTCTTATTAGTAGAAAACTAAGTTGGTCACTCAAATTGTTAATAAATTTCCTCAGTTTTAGGCAAAGGATCAAAACTTGTTTCTAATTTTCACTTTTCTTGCTTTCCTGAATATCCACCTCTAAACCAGTGGTTCCAGTCATGAGCATCAGGAATAAAGAGGGAGCACTGCGTTGTTGAATCCTTTGCAATGGAATGCTCTGTGTGGCTGAGATGTCCTTTTGTGTAGGTAGAGAGTGCATTACTCATAAGCATACATTTACTATCTTAGTGGATGTAGATCCCATCTGGCTTATCTTGAATTCAGATCTGTCTCTTAAGCTCTGGATCCATTCCACCAATTATTTGTAAAATATCTGTCTCTGTTTAAATGTGCTAAGGACATCTTACTCTCAAAAAATCTACTACTAATTTTACCCTGCCCTCATCCTAATTTAATTCCATATTGGGCAATCACCTTTTTGTATCTACCAAAGTCCCCCAAAACTCATTATCCAAGACAAATATTTGGGAACTGGCCTCATTTTCCCATATCCTTTATTTGCATCTGTACCAAATATGTGGTGATTCATTCTTTCCTCCCCATTCATAGAGTAGCTAGTTGTTTATATTAATGTCATAGAAATGAAAAAAGCAAACTGAGGCAAAAGGAATAATAGAAATAGTAAAGCAAGAGTGGGGTAAGGGTAAGGATGGTGTACAAAATGCATATTGCAAGGTCCTTTATGGTTTGCTAAATGAGGCTCACATTTTAAGAATTATCTCAGAGGAATAAACATGATCAGTTTACATTACTTTTAGACTCCATAAGACACATTGTCAATAAGACATATAAGCACAACTATTTTTCGGCATCAAAATAAATTTTTCTCCTGTTATTTAACAAGACATCATTGTATAATAATAAAGACACTATATAGGAAAAGTTTGATGGGACTCTTTCTCATTATATATATATATATATATATATATTTTTTTTTTTTTGAGACGGAGTCTCGCTCTGTCACCCAGGCTAGAGTGCAGTGGCCAGATCTCAGCTCACTGCAAGCTCTGCCTCCCAGGTTCACGCCATTCTCCTGCCTCAGCCTCCCGAGTAGCTGGGACTACAGGCGCCCGCCACCACACCTGGCTAATTTTTTGTATTTTTAATAGAGACGGGGTTTCACCGTGTTTGCCAGGATGGTCTCAATCTCCTGACCTTGTGACCCACCCGCCTTGGCCTCCCAAAGTGCTGGGATTACATCTCATTATATTTTTTAAATAAACCTGGTGGGAAAAAAGAAAAGAAAAAAAACCTACGTGATTCATTTCACTGATCATAGGAAGTAATTATCTTCCAAGAATTTCTTATTTCTCCATAAAGGCTATTTTATTTTTAGTGATATGTTGGATAAATGGAGACTGACTAAGGACTAGAAGTCACAGTCCTTGAAAATAAGTGAATTGCAAATGTTTTATATATTATATTAATAGTCATCAGTATGGCTGATCACATGTTGCAACAGTTGAAAAGCTTAATAAGGACACTTGCCTAAAAAGAGACTTTGTTGTATAAAAAATCTGTCATATTTGCCATCTCGTATTTATCTTTGCACCTCTATACTCCTGCATTATTGCTCTTATCTCACCTATGAAAATAACAGAAGTTTCTGTTAGATATGTTTTCCTATTCAGTCTATTCTACAAGTATACACAGAGTCATATTTCTAAAATGCATATTTAATCATGCCAGTCTTTGCAATTCTCAATGGTTCCTAGTCCCTGCAGGTCCCAGGATAAATATGATACCCAAAGCTCTACAAACATACTGGAATGTGTTTCTTTCTAAACATAGCATGCTGTTCCATGTCTGTGTGTTTAGTTTTGAGTCTTTGTTCTCTTTCTGCTTGATAAAGTTCTTATCATTCTTCAGGATATAACTCAGAAATCTATTCCTGCATGAGGAGTAAGCACATAACTTAGTCTTTGAACAAAGATTTTTTTGAGAGTGAAAGGGTGTACACAATGATTATACAAGGGCTCCAAGTGGAAGTGGACTGGGCCAACTGGTTTGCGTGATCCTCTTCTTTATGCCACATCTGTGTATCCATATTTACTATCACATGTGTCACACATGTCTGTACCCAATCCTAGACTACACATTTCTTGAGGATATTCACTTCTACAGTTCAGGTAAGGATTTGGGGCTGGAGACTAAAAACTTGAGGATTATCAGCATGAGATGAAATTTAAAGTTATGAAGCTTTGTTACAGTACATTGGAAATGAGTGTTGATCTAGAACTCAGGAGAAGATAGAAGGGAGACAAGACAGGGAGTGAGAGAAAAGGAATAAAAAGCAGAAGGGATCAAGAATCTTAGATATCATAAAACTTAGAGTTCAGAAAGATGAGAAATAAGTACAGTAGTAAAGAGGAGTGGGAAGGACTGGCCAATAAAGGGAAATTAAACCAGGGGAGTAAGGTGTTTCTGAAACTAAATAAAGTGTTTAAAGACAGAGACGGAGCATTGGATATTGGATTTGGCAACTTGGAAATCATTGGTGGCTTTTAGTCATTGATGAGTTTTGGAGGACTGGATAGGAGAAAGTCTGAAGAGAAGGAAAGGAAAGGGAGTTATGGAACAAAGAAACTCCTTTGAACATGCTATTAAAGAACAACAGTAAAATTAGAAATGGGAGCAGAGTGAGGTAGATCAAAGGAGATTGTTCAGTAATTATTTTTTAAAAAGACAGGTAATAGGATAAGTATGCATGAAAAATAACAGTATGATCCAATCAAGAAGAAAAACTTAAAGATGCAATAAATTATCATTGTACTAATGATACAGTATAATTATCTCCATTATAATATTAATGCACTTGAGAGGAGAAGGCATAGGAAGAGTATAACTCTTCGAATTGACTAAACTTGTTCACACTTATTTAAATTCATCCTCAAAACAACTCTAGGAAATCTAGTCATGTTAAATAACTAGCATAGATGAGAAACAATATAGCTAGGCTCCAAATCCAGACAGTCTGGCTTTATAATCTCATACTGCAAGGCCAGAATGAGAGAAAGAAAAAGAAGCACAGAAGGAAAAACTACAGACTTTTTTCCTGTGGTCTTTTAATGTCCAAGGGGAGACAAACTGGAAAAATACTTGAAAATTTGTGGACTCATACATATATACGTGTGTGTGTGTGTGTGTGTGTGTGTGAAAAATATATTAATGTATGTATTTGAAAATATATAAATATATATATTTAAACAAATAATATAGTAATTGTAAATAAATATTATAAAGTTGATGTTAAAAGAATAGACCACAAGTACTAATTTGGATGATATTAATAAATGCACTTTTGATGAGAGAATACAATTTGAGACAGATTATCCAGGAAATAGTATCATAGATTGGCCAAAGGATTAAATAGGAGGAAAAGCAGAAGGAGGAGGAAAGGGAAGGAAGACTGGGTGGGCTATACCACTTTTTTTTTATGTTGTTTATATTGTTATTGACTGTTCAATTTTCTACAATTAATTTAAAAAACAGCAGAGGATTCTGTTTACCCTACAAGCCTTGGTTACTTCCACCCCTCACCTCCACCCTTCTCCCTCCCCTCCACCCTTCTCCCTTCCTGCAATTAATACAACAAGCTGTCTCCTACCATCAGCCTAAGTCAATCCCACCTTTTACCCTCTCCTCCTAGATAACTCCTTCCCCTCTTTTCTTTTTCATTAACTACATAACCCTTAACTTTTGCTTCTAGCATAATCTTAATTACTCTTTCCCCTAAGAATCATTTTCTCACTTTCCCACACCAGGTGACAATTTCTACCTAGGTGTTTACATAGCTCCACAATACCACTTTATACTAATACATAAATTTATATTTTATACAAATGGACTCTTTGAGGGCAGAGCCATGCCTTATCTTACAATTCTCTTTTGACTAGCAGAGTGCCTTGCTCCTGAGAGGTGTCTACTTAATATTTGTTGAAAGGAGATTGCTGAATGAAGAGTAATTCACACACTAGAAATTGGAGTTCCAAAATCACGTATTAACAATCACCTGTCATGTCCACTTGGATCTGTCACAAGCATTTCAAGTTTGGTATCAACAAAATAAGGTCATAATTTTCTTCCACATTCACCTCCTTTTATTATGCATTCCTTCATTTAATCAGCCATTCTTGCATGTAACATCTATTGAGTACTGACTGTGTACCAGGCTGTATTTCAAGCCCTTGGGACCACCAGCACCAATAACTACCCTGTTGCTCCAAGAAAAATTCTCAATCTCCTACTTTCCCTCACCCCATCCCCCAATACCTAAGTCACCAGCAAGTCCTAATTCATTCTATCCTCAATAAATCCTGAATATACCAACTTCTCCACATCTTCAGGTTTACTCCTTTCACCTAGACTTTCATCATATTTAATTACTGATTATCCTAATGTGTCTCCTCACATAAATTCTAATCTCGTTTAATCCATACCCTGTATAGCAGAAAAATAAAAATTCTAAGCATATAAATTAAAAACATGTTACTCTCCTCCTATAATGCTTTGAAAATGTTGACTACATTTGAATAAACATCTTAACTATTTCCTGTCAGTACCAAGGCCCTTCATGATGTGGTCCTCCAATATTGCCTCACTTATTTTGCAGCAACTCCAACCCAACTACTATACTCTTTTTTCATTCAGTCAAACACTTCAACCCACGCCAAATTTTAAGTCATTGCCTAAGACTTTTCCTCTACCTAGAATATTCCTTACTATGCTCCTCGTTGGGAAAGTTCTCTATTATCTTTTAGAGTTCAGTTTAAACATCACCCACTGAGAGAGGTATTTTCGGACTACCTTGTCTGAAATAAATCTACATTATTCTTCATTTCAGATCTTTGCTTCTTTCATAACCCATACTACAATTTGCAATTTGTGTAATTATGTGATGTTTTTCTGTTCTGCCCCATGAAGGTGGGAACTAAGCAGATTGAGTACGTTGGTAAATTTTTGTTCTTAACAAAATGCTAAAGAAGCTTTTGAATGAGTGAATGAATTAATGAAAAGAGGAAGGAAAAGAGGTAGAAAGGAAGGTAGGAAGGCCAAAAAAAAATTTACACATTTATAGTTTTCTGCTTACCTATTAAAAAATACTTGAAATTTTTTTTAATTTTTCTGTCAGCAAAATTTTATGACCATATCATTGTATACCAGATTTTATACTGAAAAAAAATGGAGATAGAAAATAAAATTTGAATGTAGAACTTTTACTCTATTATGCAATGCTTATGTCAAATCTAATTTTTTAACATACTGTATTATACTATGTAAAATTTATTAAAATTATATAGAAAAGGAAGACCTAGATGCATTGATGTAAACCATACATATATTTAAAATATATTTCCAAACATAAAAAAGAAGTTAGTATGTTTATAAACTGCAAAATAAATAGTTAATATGTACTCAGACAGTGACTTCCTTATTTAAATTCCGAACATATTTTAGTATATAAACCAGTTCCAATAACTGCTTGTAATTTTAGGACCAATTTAAAAATACTGCTCTCATTTTCTGTTTTCTTACTTTCAAATTAATATGTAGCTACATATTGAATGCTTACAAGTAGTGTGTGGTGCTAGGTGAATACAGTTCTTGAGACATAGAGAAAAAGTCAACTAAATGGCATACATTTATATGTCAAATTGGGTAATATGATACTTTATCAAATCACAAAATGCATTTCTTCTCAAATACTCAGTTTACTGAAACATTTAAAGATATTTGATAAAGTTAGTGATCTGTTACTAGGCTTTCTTCCATTTGGAAGTAATCAGTAGAGGTTTTATATTTTCTCAGCAATGATAATGATATTTATGAACTGTTGCATACAGAAACAATATTAAAATGCATAATGAAGATTGGATTTTCATATACACAGAGTTCAATCTTCCACATATTTTATGTTTCTCTGTTCATATTGTGAGGATAGCTTAGGCAACAGAAATTCAGTGACTGCAACTCAACAGGCTTGACGTATTTCTTCTTGGGGGATATTCCCACCATTTGAAGGCAAAGGTACTTCCCTTAGGAGACACTGGGGTGGGATCCAGGGAGCAGAATGCATGGAGATGATAACTTAGAGATTTAGGGAAACATGCCCTATATTCCTTCAGAGATCCAATGATAAGATGTAGAGCTAGCCAAAGAATTTAAGACCAGGCCACTCAGGTTTTCCTATGGAACAGTATTAAGTATGGAAAAGGAAATTTAGTTCACCTTATTAACATGGGCAACCAGATAGAAATTTGTCATGCAATTCTCATTTACTCAACAAATATTTATTGACAGTCTGTTAAAACCAAGCACTGTGTTAGGGTTTAAGGATAGAAAGATAAATGATACTCTTAAAAACTTCATGTTCAGTTGAAAGTTACAAATTTCATGTAAAATCACAAGACATTATGAGAATCATGGAGAGAGCCAGCTGTCCCAAGGAGGATTCACAGAGAAGTATACACATATGTGAAATATCAAAGCATGATTATAAAATTAGCCAATTCAAATAAGGGAGGGGAGAGTGGAGGATGATGATAACAAGAACAAGGAAAGGGAGATGGACACAGAAAGACCTGAGTGGGGGATTCAACTGTAACTAAAATAAAAGTCTGAACATTGACTTTGTTTTTCTTCTGTGCTGAAGAGGTATTTCAGGTGATTCTGGCCACATAATGAAACCTGGAATCTGGCACCAGGCCATAAATTTGTTTTTACAAAGAAAGGAAGAAAGATACAGCCAGTAATTTTATAGCAATTATATGTTTTTATTTTAGTTATATATGCTAACTTTATGATACTCTGAAAATCTAACTTATGTATATGTGTGTGTGTATGTGTGTATATATATATAATAGCAATAAGGATATAATGAATAATGCTATCATATTATTATCAATATTATTAAAATATGATAAAAAATAATAGAAGCTTACATTTATTAAGCTCTTTGTGATAGGCACTGCCACACTAAGTGCACTAATGTGCTTAGAATGTATTATAAATGTATTCTTAAAAAAGAAGTGAATTTAGGTAAATTTGCACATAATAGTGACAGATCAGAGAAAAAGAAAATTAGGAAAAAGTAGTTAAGGCTTCACATGATCAACAGGACTTTGTCAAATAGAAGAATAGAGAGTGATATGGTTTGTATTTGTGTCCCCATCCAAATCTCATGTCGAATTGAAGGAGGCACCTGGTGGGAGGTGATTGGATCATGGGGAGGAATTTCCTCCTTGCTGTTCTCATGACGGTAAGTAAGTCACCACAAGATCTGATGATTTAAAAGTCTGTGGCACCTCCCTCTTCTCTCTCTTCCTCCTGCTCTATCATAGTAAGATGTGCTTGCTTCCCTTTCACCTTTTGCCACAATAGTAGGTTTCCTGAGCCCTCACAGTCATGCTTCTTTTTAAGCCTGTGGTACTGTGAGTCAATTAAACCTCTTTCTTCATAAATTATCCAGTCTCAGGTAGTTCTTTATAGCAGTGAAAAAAATAGACTAACACAGAAAATTTGTACTTGGAGTGGGACACGGCTATAAAGATACATGAAAAAGTGAAAGGACTTTGGAACTGGGTACTGAACAGACATTAGAATAGTTTGGAGGGCTCAGAAGAAGACAGGAAGATGTGGGAAAGTTTGGAACTTCCTATAGACTTGTTAAATGGCTTTGAACAAAATGCTGATAGTGATATGGACAACGAAATCCAGGCTGAGGTGGTCTCAGATGGAGATGTTAAACTTTTTGGGAACTGGAGCAAGGCCACTCTTGCTATGTTTTAGCAAAGAGACGCAGCATATTGCCTCTGCCCTAGAGATCTGTGGAACTTTGAACTTGAGAGAGATGATTTAGGGTATCTGGAAGAAGACATTTCTAAGCAGCAAAGTGTTCAAGAAGTAACATGGTTGTTTCTAAAAGTGTATGCTCATACACATGATGAAAGAGATGGTCTGAAATTGGAAGTTATATTTAAAAGGGAAGCAGAACATAAAAATTTGGAAAATTTGTCAACTCACCATGTAGTAGAGTAAAAAAATCAATTTCCTGTGGAGTAAGTCAAGCCCGCTTCAGAAATTTGAATGAATAACAAGGAGCCAAATGTTAATTGTCAACACAATGGGGAAAATGCCCTCAGGGCATTTCAGAGATCTCCCCTCCCATCACAGGCCAAGAAGCCTAGGAGAAACAAATGGTTGTTTGGGCAATGCCCAGGACCCCCTTGCTCTCTGAAGCCTCAGGACATGGTGTCATGAGTCTGAGCAACTCCACCTCTAGTCATGGCTAAAAGGGGCAATATGCAGCTTGAACTGTTGCTTCAGAGGGTGCAAGCCCCAAGTCTTGGCAGCTTTCACGTGGTACTGGGCCTATAGGTGCATAGAAGGCAAGAGTTGAGGTTTGGAACCTCTGCCCAGATTTCAGAAGATGTATGGAAACACCTGTACGTCCAAGCAGAAGTCTGCTGCAGGGGCAGAGACCTCATGGAGAACCTCTGCTAGGAAAGTGCAGATGGGAAATGTGGGGTTGGAACCCCCACAAAGTCCCCACTGGGGCACTGCCTAGTGGAGGTGTGAGAAAAGGGCCACTGTCTTCCACACCCTAAAATTGTAGATCCACCAACAACTTGCACCATGCAACTGGAAAAGCCAGAGGCACTCAATGCCAGCCCATGTAACCAGTCGTGGGGGCTGTACCTTGAAGAGCCACAGAGGCAGAACTGCCCAAGGATTTGGGAGTCAACCCTTTTCATCTAGGCAAGGTCTCGCTGTGTTGCTCAGGCTGGTCTCAAACTCCTGGCCTCAAGCAATCCTACCACCTTGCCTCAGCATGCCATGGATACGAGACATGGAGTCAATGGAGATCAGTTTGGAGCCTTAAGATTTAATGAGTGCCCTGTTGGGTCTCAGACTTGCATGGGGCCTTGTTTTGGCCAATTTCTCCTTTTTGTAGCAGAGGCATTTATCTCTGCCTGTACTCCCATTTTATCTTGGAAGTAACAAACTTGCTTTTGATTTTACAAGCACATAAATGGAAGGTACTTACCTTGTCTCAGATGAGACATTGGACTTGGACTTTTGGGTTGATGCTGAAATGAGTTAAGACGTTGGTCAGTGGGTACTGTTGAGAATGGATAATCATATTTTGCTATGTGAGAAAGACATGAGATTTGGGAGGGACCAGGGTTGGAATTATATGGTTTGAATTTGTGTCGCTGACCTAGTCTCAGGTTAATTGAGGGAGGGGCCTGGTGGGAGGTGACTGGATCATGGGTACAGGTTTCCCCTTTTCTGTTGTTGTGATAGTGAGTCATCATGAGATATGATGATTTAAAAGTGTGTGGCACTTCTCCCTTCTCTCTCTTCCTCTTGCTCCACCATGGCAAGATGTACTTGCTTCGTCTTTGCCTTTGCCATGATTGTAAGTTTCCTGAGACCTCTCAGTCGTGCTTCTTTTTAAGCCTGTGGAACTGTTAGCCAATTCAATCTATTTTCTTCATAAATTACTCATCCTTAGCTAGGTCTTTATAGTAGTGTGCAAGTGAACTAATACAGAGGCTTTCCCAAAGAATAAAAATACAAGAATTCACAAGAATATGCAAGACACATTATGGAAACAGGAAATGCCCAATGAGACTGTGCATTGGGAATAGGGAAGGGAACTTACATGTAATTAGGTTGAAAAAGCACACTGAATCTAAATAATTAAGCTATATGCCTTTGTTGTAAAGTGCAGAATCTATCCTGTGACCTCAGGGTTTTTAGTTTTTTAACCAAGTGAGTAATAGGATTTCTTACAAAGAAAACAGGGAGATCATTCTGAAATTTCTAGCTTAAGTCATTATCAGGATGATGGATAAAGTTTTCACAGTACATTCTTGAAATAAAAAGAAAACCAAAATCAGGAGCAACAAAAGCAAAAATAGACAAATGGAACCATGTCAAAATTAAAAATATTTGTAAATCAAAAGAGACAATCAACAGAGTGAAACGCAACCTGAAAAAATTTAAAAAAATTCTAAATTGTATCTTGTAAGAAATTGATAACAAGAATACGCAAAAACTTCTAAAATTCAACAACAGAAGATAAGTAAAACTTCACAAAAAATGGACAAAGGACTTGTTAGACATTTCTCCAAAGGTTATATACAAATGGCCAACTAACAAATGAAAAAATGCTCAACATCGCTAATCATCTGAGCAATACAAATGAAAACCACAAAGAGATATCAGCTCACACCATTAGGATTGCTACTGTAAAAACAATAACAAACAACATCAAAATGAAAAATAGCAAGTGTTGGCAAAAATGTGGAATAAATCAGAACCCTGTGCCAGTTGATGAGATTGTAAAATGATGCCACTTATATGGAAAATAGAATGGAGGTTCCTCAGAAAAATTAAAAATAAAACCACCATATGATCCAGCAATCCCACTTGTGGGTATATCTCCAAAAGAATTGAAAGCAGAGTTTAAAGTGATATTTGCACACCCATGTTCATAACAGCACTATTCACACTAGCCAAGATACGGAAATGACTCAAGTGTCCATGGATGAATAAGTAGATAAACAAAAAGTGATATATACATAGAATGGAATATTTTTAAGTCTTGAAGAAAATTTTATCTCACATTATAAAGTGAAATAAATCAGTTATCAAAATAAGTATTGTATGATTCTCCTTACATGAACTATCTCAAATAGTCAAATTGACAGAAACAGAAAATAGAATGGTGATTACCAAGGGTTATGCAGAGTGGGTAAAGGGGAGTTTTTTAACTGGTATAGAGTTTCAGATTTGCAATATGAAATGGTTCTAAAGATCTGATTAATAACAATGTGAATGTACTTAAGAGTGCTGAAATGTATACTTGAAAATGATTAAGATGGTAAATTTTATATTATATGCTTTGTTACCAAAATTTAAACAAAATGCCAAAGAGGTCAAAATGAACAATATTAGCACTTACAGATTGCAAACTATAGTGATTAGAAGGATTAATAAATTCATATGTGATCAAATACCAAAATACTTTTCTTGCTCTGGGTTAAATTGTAAAATAGGCAAAGTCTTTCTATCATTTTGTAACTTTTCTATATTACCTCCTTCTACTACTCTTTTCTGTATAAACTCGACTTTTAGAAGGAATGCTTCATGTAGGCTTGAGGCTTTTAACTTTGATTTAAAAAGCTATGCACTTTATTTTGTGCTCTATGATGGCCCAATGTTCTATATGTATTAGACATATTTTAGTTTAAAGAGTGTGATTTCAGATGAGATCAATACTAATCTCATTGTATCGCATAGTATTCACACTGTTAAACTGGAAACACATAGTCAAAGGATTTGGTTTAGAAAGGCCTGTAAGAACACACTCAGTCATTTATAAGATACAAACTATAGGTGACAACTGTAATCTTTTTAAAGGAATCCTCTGTGTGTGTGTGTGTGTGTGTGTGTGTGTGTGTGTTTACCTATGCACTTACCTATATTTATATATGTGCATACACACATATGAAATACTTACGATTTTGTAATATAACCTAAGTAAACCAGGTAGGGGTTTTCCATAGCCTTTATATTTACATATGTATATACTCCAGGTTGGATGTGGTCTTCATCTGTTTTATGTTGCTATAACAGAATACCTGAGGTTAGATAATTAGTTTTAAAAAGGGGTTTATTTAACTCATGATTCTGGTAGCTGGAAAGCCCAAGAGTAAGGTGATAGCATCTGTTCAGCTTCCACTGAAGGCCCTGTGCTACATCAAGACATGGCAGAGAAGCAAAAATGTAAGCAAATGTGAGCAAATTGGGATCAAACATGAGGAGGAATCTCACCTTGTAACAACTCACTCCCTAAGAAGCTAATCCATTACAATGAGATCTAATTCAGTCTCATGAGAAAAATATTAATCCATCTTCATAATTTAATCACCTCTAAAAGGCACAACCTCCCAACGTTGCTGTACTAGGAATTAAAGTGCTAACTTGAGTTTAGGTGTGAACATTGAAACCAGAGCAGACTGTGTTTTTAAAAATAATTGTTGGCACTGTATACCTGACACATACTAGGCTGTAGATTGTAATTTCCACACTAACTTGATATATGTACACACAAATGAAATATAAATACCATTTATAAATTACTAATAAATTAGGAATAATAAAATAAACAATGAAAAATGATTATTTCAGTTTAGATGCACACAATAAAAATAAATACAGATAATTTAAATAATCTGTCAGCTTAATTGTAAATCCAGTCCTTTGACTCCAGTAGTTTCTTTAGCCTAAATAATTTTCCTGATTATTCATATAAATTAATATATATTGTGCTCCTACATAGGAGTTGACTGCATGACAAAAATGGCTTTTTGAAACTCAAAAGAATATTTGAGTAGACTATAGTTCTAAGCACCATATAATTTACCTGAGTTTAAGAAGAATTAGATGCTACCTTCCAGTGAGAGTATGTGTGTTTCTTACCACTGTATATTTAAAATATGTATTATTTAAATATTAAAAATTTCCAAATGCTTAAGCAAAACTAAAATCCCAAGAGCAATTCATTGAAAATTTATTTACATGTTTTTCAGTCAAATCTTTGTTTTCTTAGAATAATCCAATTACTTGGATCGTTTCAAATTAGGAACTCTTAGAAAATCATTTGAGGAGACTGGACCTTTTCCCCACAGGCTACTATTGGATTGACCTCTGTGGAAACATATGTTAAGAAATTTGAATTAAGCCCTAAAATATGGGTAACTTCAAAATATTTAAAAATACATATTTTAAGTCTAATTTAACTAAAATCTCTGAGTTTCTCTGATTATTGTTGCCTTTATTCATTCATCTAACAATATTTTTAGTGTCAAAAATGTATCAGGAACTGTTAGATATTGAGAATGCAAACAGGCACAATATAGAAATTGAGAAACCTAGACATAGCATGAGAGAAAGACATTTGACCATATTACGTATGATAAAAACACTGTAAGAACAAATTAATGAGTTCAGTTGGAAAACAAGGAAGGAATGGTCAAGTGTTTCTGGTATTGGGAAGCAGTGCTGGTGACAGAAAATACTGAGATGCTAAAAACGTTTTCTGAGCCATTGGAGACAAGTATTTGATACCAAGCACTTTATCCACTACGGTAACCACTAGCCATATGTGCCTATTGAGCATTTGAACTGTGGCTAGTATGACTAATGAAGAGAATTTTTAACTACTATTAATGAATATTTAAATTTGAACAGCTAACTTTGGCTAGTGGCTACCATATTAGGCAGTAGAACTATACAGAACTGTGAGTAATTTGTTATGGTTAGAACATGTGTTGTATGGTTTAAAGGTCATGGTGATAGATGAAGAGGTAGACAAAGGAAAAATCTTAGAGTGCCTTTCTTGTCATGTTTAAGTCACATAAACTAAGTAGCATGAAAACAAAAAAGAACCTACCAGATTTATTAAATGATCACGTTGACATAGGCAAAGCTAGTTTGTCTTGGAGGATTAGACGCAGAAACCGGGATTTAGTAGATTAAAGAGGTGAATGGAAAGTGAGGAAGGGAAATCAGCAAAACTTGACTATTTTCAGGTATGTCAGTATAAAGAGAAAGAGAAATAAAGAAAGTTGGGTTTGAGGAAACAAGTGTAAGGAGGGATTTTAAGACTGGGGATACTGGAAAATGTTCACAGATAATGGGGGAAGTCAGAAAAATAGGTAATTTTATAGAATATAATATCAGGTTGGGTTGTAACAGTTTTAGTTGGAAAAACAACACCCATAAGTTAAGCAGATAGCCTATAAGTGGAAGAAGAAATATTCTCTGGATAAAAGAGAAAGTAAATTTACACAGAAATAAATGTGTATAGATACTGAGAAAGTTTAGTAGGTTTCCTCCGTGATAAAGAAAACAAATATTAAGATATACTTAAGCAAGAGGGGATGAGCCTGAGAGTAGAACTCTGGAGGGAGCAATAAAGATTCAGATAAAGTTGCCAAGAATAATGAAGGTAGCAATCAGACAGCAATGTTTAGAGTCCAAGTGTATCAAGATCTCAGTTGTAGTAACAACAGACACTTGTCGTCTCAACACAATACAACGTTGTGAACTAAGTTGAAGAGTTTAAAAAATTTAAATGATGGGTGGTTTTACCTGGTATTGTCTAGAAATAGAATTAATTTATAATTGATATATTAAGATTACTTAGAATTAGTTTATAATTGATATATTAAGATTACTTAGCATCCTGTTTTACCACTTTATAAAGACTATGTTATTGAATTTATATGTTTATAAAAAGAGTTTATTAACTCAGAATCTACATGTATTTTAATTTGTCTTGTTTAGTTTATTCCCAATGCAATTGCCTTAGTTTATCTGTGCTGCTGTATCAA
This sequence comes from Theropithecus gelada, assembly GCF_003255815.1. Taxonomy (NCBI): domain Eukaryota; kingdom Metazoa; phylum Chordata; class Mammalia; order Primates; family Cercopithecidae; genus Theropithecus; species Theropithecus gelada. The sequence continues at coordinate 115,303,321 of NC_037676.1, forward strand.
AATATTTGAGACTGAGTAATTTATAAAAATAGAAATTTATTTCCCACAGTTTTGGAGTCTCAGAAATCCAGTATCTGGGCACCAGCACATTTATTGTCTGATGAGGGTCTGTTCTCTGCCTCCAAAGATGGTACCTTGTTACTGCATTTGCTATACAGGAGAAACATTGTGTCTTCACATGAGAGAAGGCAGAAGGGCACACCAGACTACTTCCCTCTATTAAGCCCTTTTATATGATAACCTAATTCCAATCATTGAAGCAGAAGCATCATGACTCAATTTCCTCTCAAAGACCACACCTCTCAATATTGTTCAACATAAATTTTGAAGGAGACAAGAGCATTCAAACCGAAGAAGTAACTGACCCTTCATATTCCATTCACATAACACTCAGTTTCTTATTGGAACTACACCCAAACCCTACAGAATGACACAATGAGTCCCAAAATATATCTCAACTTCTTCTCTTTAGCACTCTTCAAAGTGAATAACATGATACTTTTCCCCCATAACAAACTTACTTAACATTTCTGAAGATACATTGCAATGTTCTGCCATATCAAATATGCTCTTGCTCTTTTTTTTCCTAATGTAATCCCAAATTGTCTTTTTCTTTGGCAAAATCATACTTATTTGATTCTACGTAACATCACACTTTGCAAAACACCCGAAGGCCACTCAATTTACAGTAATTTTTATTCGAAGTGTTTTCCTAAATCTGTGGTATTTATAGACTGTCTTGAAGTATGTCATCCATAATTGTGGACATGCATAATTTTTAGTGATGTATAGGCTATTTGAGGGTTAGTGTCACTCGTTAAAACTAAAAAAGTTGAATTTTTAAAACTACCGAAAATGGAACAAAATAAAAATACAAATTAGTTGTCCTCAGCTTATAAATGCTGGCAAATTCACATATTTATTCCTTTGCTAGTAATTTTGCTGCCATTTTAAATTGTAGTTCCCACCAGTCAATAGGTTTCAGTAATAACTAGAGGTTAATTCCAATGCTAAAGATAAATTCATTATATATCTTAATAATGAAGATGATTTGAAGTAAGCTTTCTAAATAAAACTTCAATGCTTTTATATTTACTGCAAATACAATTATAAGCTATAATAATAGGCATTGGGTAAAAGACTTGAAGGAATATTGCAAATTCATAAAGGGTTGTGTTATTGTGATGGGATTTCAGATGTAGGGAAGACATTTAGTGTGAGAGACAGTTATATTTGAATTTCCACCGTGTGATCAAGTAGAAATCATTTAGGATCTCTGAATCTCAATTCCCTGTTAAAGTCATTCTCAGAACTAAATGTGTTAGTTTACGTGTGTGTGTATGTGTGTGTATATTACATACTACATACATCTGAAGATATGTATATATATGCATATCACATAATACGAAAGGAAATTTATTTATTATATAATGTTTGGTATTGTATTATGTTTACAAATACTTTTATTTACATTTGAAATATCATTAAACAGAGAAAAGGGAAAAGACCTAAGATTTTTGAGAAATCCTTTAAAAATACTCAGTGGGCAGGCTTAACAGAAGAGTGAACAAAAGCAGGAATAAGTGAATTGGAAAACAAAAAAAAATAAAAATCACACAGTCTGAAGAGAGAAATAACTAGACTGAAATATAACATAAAAAGATTTGTCAGCAGTAAACCTACCCTAAATAAATGGCTAAGTTCTCTAAACAGAAAATAATAAAAGTAAAATCACAAAATTTGAAATATTAGAAGGAAAAAAATATAAGAGTGAGCAAAAATATTAATAAATATAAGAGATTTTTCTTCTTACGTTGAGTTTTCTAAATTATGGTTGATGGCCAAAGTAAAAATTGTAACACTGGTTGTAAATATATGTAGAGAAGATATTTATGATTTGCTGTAAATGCAGGGGTATAAAGGGACATAAGGAGAGGTAAAGTTTTTGCAATTCACCTGAACTACTAAAATGACAGCACCATTTTACATGTATTTATATATAATATATATATTTATATATGTAAATGCATATAGCAGTGATAAATTATGTAAATATAATACAATACCTAGAGCAACCACTAATAAAATTGTAAGAGATACACTAAAAATGCAGTATATAAATTTAAATGGCGTTGCACAAATATGTTCAAATAAATACACGACAACAGAAAAAAGAAAACAAATGAAAAACAAAAAAAGAAAACATAAAATAAAAAATTTAAATGGCAAACTTACGTCCTAATATTAAAATTACATTAAATATAAAAACTCTAAATACACCAAACAATATAAAGAGATTGGCAGAGTAGACTGGAAAGCAAGACTCAATCATTTGCTACCTATAAGACTCCCCCTTGAAATATAACAATATAGCCACATTAACACCAAAAAAAAAAAAAAAATAGAAAAAGCAGTATCATGGAAATATTTATCAATGGAAAACAGGAGTGGCTATATTACTATCAGATAAAGTACAGATAGTCTCAGATTTACAGTGGTTTGGCTTACAATTTTTTAGCTTTATTGTGCTGCAGATGCAATATGCAACCATGAGGTTTCAGACTTCAAGCATCAGTGATTCCTTGACCAAAGAGTCTCTGAGCTGTATTTTTGATTTACAAGATTTTCAACTTACTATGTGTTATCATAGTCAAGGAGCATCTTTAGACTTGAGAGCCAAGAAAATTACCAGACACAGAAACGGACATTATATATAATGACATACGGAAAATCCACCAAGAAAACATACTAATCTTAAATGCGTATGCACCAAAAAACAATGCTGCAAATTTTTTGTGTGTGTAAAGCAAAAACTAATTGAACTGGTAAGAAAAAAATTTAAAAAACACAGAATTATTTGTGGGAGTTTTAACAGTACTTTCTCAACAACTTATAGAACAACTAGTTAGAAAATCAATAAGAACATGGAACAACTCAGCAACACTACCAATCAACAGGATCTAACTTGCATTCATAGAAGACTCCAACCAGAAAGAACAGAATACACATTCTTTTCAAGTAACCAGAGAACATATGCCAAGATAGATCATATTCTAGGCAATATAACAAACCACAACTAACTTAAAATATTTAAAATTATATAGAATTTATCTGTAACTACAAAATAATCAAATTGGATATCGATAACTGAGAGATAAAAGAAAAATCTTCAAAAATATGGAAACTAAACATCACATTTCTAAATAAACTGTGAATCAAAGAGAAAGCTTCAAGGGATGTTTTAAAAACACATCAAACTAAATGAAAATGTAAAAACAACCTGAGAAAATATGTTGGGCACAACAAAAGCACTATGAGAGAAAAACTTACAGTATCAAACACATGTTATAAAAGAGGAAAGTCTCAAGTCATTGATTAAACTCACACCTCAACAACCTAAAAGAAGAGCAAACAACCTCAAAGCAAGCAGAAGTAAGTAAATAATAAAGCATACAAGCCAATGAAATTAAAAACAGAAACTCAATAAAATGGAAGGGTTTAAAAAAATCAATATCATTGACCAAAAAAAGACAAAATATTGACATAAGGAATGGAATATGAAATATCACTAAAGACCCTAAAGATAGAAAAAAAATAGAAAATACTATGAATTTACAATCATAAATTTGATAACATAGATGAAATTCATCAGATCCTCAAAAAGCACAATTTACCACTAACTGTAAAATATGAAATTGTGCTATAGCAATTAAGGAAATAAAAAGTATAATTTTTAAAAAGTCCAGAAAAACACTTCAAATATAACAAGTACAAATGCTTTTACTGAAGATTTCTACCAAATGCAGAAAAACAGCACCAATTATGCATAGTATCTTCCAAAAAACAGAAGAGATTTCATGACTCATTTTATGAAGATAGTCTCTTTTGATATCAAAGCTAGAAAAAACTATACCAAAAATAATGAAAAAACTACTAATCAATATGTCAATATCCCTCATGCATACAGATATAAAAATTCTTTAAAAATATTAGCACATAAACTCAGTAACATATTTTTCAAATATGATAAACTAACTGAAGCATATTCTAGGCATACAAAGCTGGTTAAATATTTGAATGTCAATCATTGTAATTTACCATATGAACAGACTGAATGATAAAAATTTTATACCTATAATAATATCTGTTAATGCAGGGAAAACACTTGACTAAATTCGACATTCATGATAAAAAAAAAAAAACTCAGAAAAAGGAATAGCAGTGAACTTTCTCAACATAATAAAGAAAATTAACAAATAACCTATAGATAAATTTGTACTTAGTGCTGAAAATTTTCTATAACATCAGGAACAAGGCAAAAATGTCCACCCTCTCCACTCATTAAAAACAGTTGTAGTTAGTACAGTAATACAATAAGCACAAAGAATTAAAAATAACATTTGCAGATGTTATGTTTATCTCCATAGAAACTCCTGAGGGATCTACAACAAAACTCCTAGTATTAATAAATGACTTCAGCAGGGTCTCAGAATGTAAAATATAAATAAATCAATCAATTATATTTCTATATATGAGCAAAAACATGCAAAATTTAAATTTAAAAATACACTACCATTTGAAATCATATGAATAGATTGAAACACTTAGGTATGAACCTAACAAAACTAGTACAGGAACTGTATCCCCCCAAATTATAAAATGCTAATGGAAGAAATCATAAACATCTAAGTAAATGGAAGGTTGTATTCATGGATTGGAAGACTCAACACAGTAAAAAGGTCAATTCTTTCTAAATTGATTTGTATATTTACTGTGATATCTATAGAAAATATCAACTTTTTATTATAAACATAAAACTTCATCTAAAATTTATATGAAAAGACACAGGGACTACAATAGCTAAAATTATTTTGAAAAAGTAGAATTAAATAGATGAATTGTTCTACTCAATTTCAAGTCATATGATATAGCTATAGTAATCACAATTGTGTGGTATTGTCAGAGGTACAGACACAGATCAATAGAACAGAGTAGAGAATCCATCAACAGACCTACACAAATATGCCACGTGATTTTTCAACAAAGCTATAAAAGCAGTTCAATGAAAGAAAGATAACCATTTCAACAAATGTTGCTGGAGCAACTGGAAATCTGTAGTCAAAAAACAAAACAACCTGGAAAGGGTAGTAGCAGGGAGAGGAGCAGGGGAAGTGAAGATGGTTAATGGGTAGACACATATAATTAGAATGAATAAGATCTACTATTTGACAACACAACAGAGTAACTACTGTCAACAATAATTTATTGTACATTTTAAAATAACTAAAAAAAAATAATTGCATCGTTTATAACACAAAGAAAGGGTACATGCTTGAGGTGATGGTTACCTCAGTTACACCATATTTTGTAATACACAGTACATTGTATTCCTGTATCAAATTATCTTCTGTACTCCTTTAATATATATACCTACTATGTACATGCGAAAATTAAAAGTAAAAATAAAACAAAAGATAAAATCTTAACCTAAATCTCACATTTTATTTTTTAAAAAACCTTAAAAATGAGTCACTGACAAATGCAAACTATAAAAATACGAAACAAGTTACAAGATACAGCCTGGAGAATATTTGCATACTATATATCCAACAAAGATTAATATCTTGAATATATAAAGAACTCTCAAAATTCAAAGATAAAACAAACCCAAACAATCCAATTTGAAAACGGCAAAAAAAATCATGAATAAACATTTTACAGAAAAGGATATACAAATGGCAAATAAACACACGAAAAGGTGTTAGACATCATTAGCCATTTGGGAAAAGCAAATTAAAGCCACAATGAAATAACACCATGTATCCACCAGAATGGCTAAAATAAAAAACAGTAATGCCTCGAAAGAGTGGAGAGAATGCAAAGAAACTCAGTCACTTATATATCACCAGCAGAAATAGAAAATGGTACAGCCACTCTAGAAGACAGTTTGGCAATTGCTAAAGAAACAAAACATGCAACTAAAATATAACCTGGTAATTGCACTTCTGGGCATTTATACCAGGGACACAAAAAGTTATGTTAACACAAAACCCTGTATGCCCAACAGCCAAAACTGTAAACAGTGCAGATATCCTTTAATGAGTAAGTAGCTAAATAAACTACAGTACTTTCCTGCCATCAAATGCTAATGCTAGCAGTGAAAAGGACCGAATTATTGATACATACAACAATTTGAATGAATCTCCAGGGAATTATGCTGAGTAAAAAATGCCAATCCCCCAAAAATTACATACTTAGTTTCCATTTATACAATGTTCTTAAAATGACAAAATTCTAGAATTGAACAGATTAGTGATTGTAAGAGGTTAAGTAGGGGGCTGGGGTGGGAATTAGTTTGGCTATAAAAGGGCACTATAAAGTATCCTATGGAGATGGAAAAGTTCTGTATCTTGATTATATAAATATCAACATCCTGGTTGGGATATTGTACGATAGTTTGCAAGATATTATCATTGGCAGAAACTGGGTAGTGGATACATGAACTTTCTCTGTAATTTTCTTAAAACTGCATGTGAATCCACAATTATCTCAAAACAAAAGTTTAATTAAAAATAAAATGTGATAATTTACTACTTGGGTTGAAAGGGTTATTTATAGTTATTTATTGTATTATTATTACTTATTATTTATAAATCTACCAACATTAGATGGTAAAGTTAAACCAAAATAATACATTTTTGTATATTATGAGATCCTTAAATATGCTCTCAGCTTCAGAGACTGCAGTAAGTATACGTAAATTTCTCTCAGTCATCATTGTTTCCAAAACTCCGGTAATGGTATGTTTCCTTTTAGAGCTTGACCTTTCAATTTCTAGTTAGCTTTGATAGGATCAACAATCATAATATTTGCCAAATCTGTGCACCACAACTCTGCTGGCCATAGAGCAGACAGGCATTTTAGTTTTGTTAAACCAAATTGTTTTCATTTGGAACTAGAATTTTGATTAAAGATGCACAGATTTATAAGTTGTACTCAATAATTCTCTAAATATCTTGTTTCTCATATTTCTGGAAATAGTCTGGCTCTTTTCAAGGCTTGGATGCTTAGATCTGTCCTTAATTATGTTCATTATCCAATATTCTTCAAATGCATTTTTTTTTTCTTATTTGAACTATTCAGATCTGTTTTCTGTTGCTTTCTTACTCTGTGCCCCCTAGTAAGCAATAGAAAATTTATTTGGTCCAATTTAAGTTAATGCCTTATGTCCCTATATTAAGGGGCAATATATATTAATTTACTTAACAAATATCTAAAGATGCTATGTGTAAGGCTCTGGCCTAGATGCTGGAATCAGCAAACAATCAACAAAGCAGACCAAGTCATACAATCCTGGAGCTTAGCAGGGGAGAAGAGAAATAAACAAAAATAAAAGTATAGTATTATTTACAAATATAAAGATTGTGAGAAACAATAACATTGGAGATTGGGAAATGAGAGTGGTGATAATACTGGGCTTTGTTTTCTAGAAGGTCTATCAAATGCTGTAATATTTAATAGAGCCCTGATGGGCAAGGGTGCGTGATTTGTCAAATGTATGGGGAAGGATTTTCCAAGCAGAGAGAATAGAAGTGTCTGTGTGTAGAATTGATAATGTACTTGTCAGGGTGGAAGAATCCCGAAGAAAAGGGTGGGATGCCTGGAATGGAGTGGGTATTTGGGAGTGGTAGGAAATGAACCAGTGAGGTAACGGGATCTACAGACCACGTAGAAATGTGAAGGCTATTGTAAAGACTTGGCCTTTACCAAGTGAGGTGGAATGCAGTGAGAGTGTTTGAGATCTAGTGGCTTTACACAATGTATTATAGCAATGTTGTCATGGAATTCTTTTTATGATAATTTTATCACAAGTGTTTTTAATATCTTTGCAAGTGTCAGTCAAAACATAGTATCCTATTGTTACAAGGGCTTATGAAATCACATGGGCCTATTTTCAACTGTCAGGATTCTCTCCTTTCTTCTTAATTTCCTTACCTTTTTATCGTTAGTGTTGCCATGGAAGTTTTTACTATTTGTCATGTATCATAATTGTGCAAAGACATATTTTGCACTAAAATATAAATTGAGAGCAATAGTAGTATTATACTTATCTTGGTATTCAACCAAAGGTATAATGGTATTTTTATACCAGTTTACTTAATAAATCTTATTGAAATGAATAAGTAAAGGCCAAAACATTGTATATTAACTGGTTTATTAATTTCTGGCTAGAATGTACACTCGAGGAGAGCAGTTACTTGGCTTGTTTTGTTCAATTTAGACTTCCATTTTCTAGATTGGTTCATGACACAGAGTAGATACTTAATAAAGATGTCTTAAATGGATAAATGAATATACTCATTTTGCAGATGGCAAAAGTGAGTTCCTAAAATATTGACTGCTGTTGCTCACACAGGCATAGTTAGTGGGAGAGAATCCATGTGCAAAGTTTATAATATATTGTATTTCCATTGAAATAATTTATTTATTAACTCTTTCAATAAGCATTTGTTGAGTACAAATTAAGTGCTTAATACCATAACACTGTGACCAAATATTCTATGAGGAGACAAGAAGTTTTTATTTCTCAGTTAAAGAACCTGAAAAATAGCACAAAATGTAAATATATTAAGGTTTATTTGAAGTGAAATTAAATATATATTAACATAAATAAAAAATATATTAGAGTATAGAAAATGAAGCCCAAAAGCAAAACGGTGAATGCTTATTGTATTTCCTATTGTCAAATATCCAGGAATATAAAAACGAGTATCTACCATGTTTGTCAGCCTCAGTGCAACTACATGCTTCATGGGGGGTAGGAAGTGACACTTTAACATGAAATCTTGTTTACATGTAATGTGAATTGTGCCCCTGGATTTTGCATTTCATTAGCCTGGAGAGGTAACAAGAGTGTCAGTGACACAACAATGTGCACACTCTCATTGATGAACACACCATTTGATTTACACTCTAGCTCAATATATCAGAGAATACACTTTTAAAAGCCTAACTGGAATATATGAACAATGAAAAATTAATGTCAGGATTGGAACCTAATTTGAATAATTCCTAAAATAAGGTACATTTTATTCAACATTTGGAAGAAGGCAAAGAATATGCACTGGCAAAGAAAAAGATAGAAGCCCTTCAAGGGAAGGTATGCAAGGGAGAATGAACAAATTTGAGTGGGTAAATAATAAATGTGGCTGGAAAAGAAGATCTGGCACTAAAAACATATTGCAGCCAGCTGACTGATGTCATTTTATTTATACTGGCTATATACATGAAAACATATACTGGTTTTTGGTGACATGAAAATCTTAGAATTATAAAGTATTAGGAATATGAAAAGGATTATGAAGTCTTCAGAAGTACTGAATTGTATGGAATAAAAAGTGTTCCCTGCTAGATGATAAAAATAAATTCATGTATAATAAAAATAAGCCAGGGCAAAGAATCTCTGTGAATTTAATTAATGACTAAATTAGGCATACTTTACTTAAAAGATGATATGCACAACTGAGCACTTGCACTGTGTACTACTAGAATGTTTAATTATGTCATGGAACTGAAATACAACATGCAACATTTTATATTTTATGGCCTTAGCAGCCTTTACATATGAATTATTTAGTATGATTAAAATCACTCCCTAATAAATAAACTAAGGTTTGCATACACTAGCATTTTTCCTAACATAGAAATAAAAGGAAGATTATTGGAAAAGAAGTTTTCTATGGTTGTTAGCTATTTTTTTATTTTAGTTTACAGCAATTTATTGAGTTCTGTAAGAGATAATGGAGATAAAGAAATATAAGACACAGCCTTTGCCCTCAAAAACTATATATCGCATAAAAGTTTTCATTGTCTCATTTTTCTATCTGATTGCAAAACTTAAAACTTACTAGTTGACTTTGCCACACTTTTCTTCTCAGAACACTCCCTTCTTACTTTCAGGATATTAAACTCTGTTGTCTTTCTGATGTCTCTGCTTTTTTATGATTTTAGTGTGTTGGATCTCTCCATTATTGTAGGTCTTTATGTACTTCAGTGCTTTTGGATGTGGTTCTTAACTCACTTCTCTTCCCAGTCCATATTTCAAAAGCTCCCCTAGATTTTAACTCCAGCTCAAACACTCCTGTTCTGTTCTCAGCTCAAGATGAATAAAACTTAAACTCTTTTTGGTGTGAGTATGTGTGTGTCGGGGAGAGGGTTGTGTTTACTTTGCCATTTGGCTGTCTTAAAGGTGTCTCTACTTCACTTCCATCATTCCTCATTTCAATGAATGGTCTATTTACTCCCACTTGTGTTCTCTTCCTTAAAAATGCCTTGCCATTCACACATAACACCCATGAATAACAAATCTTTGTTAGTTTGCTTCCTAATTTTATCTCAAACTCAGCACATTATTACCTCTCCCTCTGATGACTCTTATCCAAGCCACTAGTGCCATACTGCCCAAAGTTATTTATAGATTCAATGCCATCCCCATCAAGCTACCAATGAGTTTCTTCACAGAATTGGAAAAAACTGCTTTAAAGTTCATATGGAACCAAAAAAGAGCCCACATCTCCAAGACAATCCTAAGTCAAAAGAACAAAGCTGGAGGCATCACACTACCTGACTTCAAACTATACTACAAGGCTACAGTAACCAAAACAGCATGGTACTGGTACCAAAACAGAGATATAGACCAATGGAACAGAACAGAGTCCTCAGAAATAATACCACACATCTACAGCCATCTGATCTTTGACAAACCTGAGAGAAACAAGAAATGGGGAAAGGATTCCCTATTTAATAAATGGTGCTGGGAAAATTGGCTAGCCATAAGTAGAAAGCTGAAACTGGATCCTTTCCTTACTCCTTATACGAAAATTAATTCAAGATTGATTAGAGACTTAAATGTTAGACCTAATACCATAAAAACCCTAGAGGAAAACCTAGGTAGTACCATTCAGGACATAGGCATGGGCAAAGACTTCATGTCTAAAACACCAAAAGCAACGGCAGCAAAAGCCAAAATTGACAAATGGGATCTCATTAAACTAAAGAGCTTCTGCACAGCAAAAGAAACTACCATCACAGTGAACAGGCAACCTACAGAATGGGAGAAAATTTTTGCAATCTACCCATCTGACAAAGGGCTAATATCCAGAACCTACAAAGAACTCAAACAAATTTACAAGAAAAAAACAAACAACCCCATCAAAAAGTGGGCAAAGGATATGGACAGACATTTCTGAAAAGAAGACATTCATACAGCCAACAGACACATGAAAAAATGCTCATCATCACTGGCCATCAGAGAAATGCAAATCAAAACCACAATGAGATACCATCTCACACCAGTTAGAATGGCGATCATTAAAAAGTCAGGAAACAACAGGTGCTGGAGAGGATGTGGAGAAATAGGAACACTTTTACACTGTTGGTGGGATTGTAAACTAGTTCAACCATTATGGAAAACAGTATGGCGATTCCTCAAGGATCTAGAACTAGATGTACCATATGACCCAGCCATCCCATTACTGGGGATATACCCAGAGGATTATAAATCATGCTGCTATAAAGACACATGCACACGTATGTTTATTGCGGCACTATTCACAATAGCAAAGACTTGGAATCAACCCAAATGTCCATCAGTGACAGATTGGATTAAGAAAATGTGGCACATATACACCATGGAATACTATGCAGCCATAAAAAATGATGAGTTTGTGTCCTTTGTAGGGACATGGATGCAGTTGGAAACCATCATTCTTAGCAAACTATCACAAGAACAGAAAACCAAACACCGCATGTTCTCACTTATAGGTGGGAACTGAACAATGAGATCACTCGGACTCGGGAAGGGGAACATCACACACCGGGGCCTATCATGAGGAGGGGGGAGGGGGGAGGGATTGCATTGGGAGTTATACCTGTTGTAAATGACGAGTTGATGGGTGCTGACAAGTTGATGGGTGCAGCACAGCAACATGGCACAAGTATACATATGTAACAAACCTGCACGTTATGCACATGTACCCTAGAACTTAAAGTATAATAATAATAATAAATAAATTAAAAAAAAAAAAGAACACTACAATCACTTCCTCCCAATCCCTAGTTTCCTGTATTCTTGGTCATAGAATCTTTAAAAATGCAGATACGATTCTTATATATAATACCTTACACTCCCACTTTCTCAAACTATTTAGTGATTACCCATTGCTCTTAGGATACATTTAAAAATCTTTAAAATGACTTGCAATTCCCTGATGCATATTCTTATTTCTAAAGAGTTTTATATCCGTATCTTCCACTCCACAGCCTCTCACTATGACAAATGTTCCAGATATTTTTAATTCCTCAAAAATACCAAATAATTGTCACCTTATTTTTCACCATATTTTTATTCCATCTGCTTAAAATGCTCTCTTTATGACCCTACCTCCCTCCTCACAGCCTTTTGCCATGTTGTCTTTATCTATTTACTCTTCAAATTTAAGTCTGAAAGTCATTTCCTTCAGTTGCCTTCCATAACCCTGTGGATCAGTTATACGCTCTCATAGAACACTGCATCGCTTCCTTATAGCTCTTATGATAAATGTAACTGTATCTTCTGTGTAATTATTTTATTTATACTTGTATCTGCTTCTTCTACACTTCAGTAAGCTCTATAAAGGTACAGAATATGCCCGTTGTGTTCACAACTATATTTCCAGGGCCTAGTACAGAAAAAGTACTCAATAACTACTGACTTAAAGAATGAGCAATGAATTAATTTAAAAAAGCACTAAGCTCACCCTGATACTACAAACTCGGCATGGCCCTATGTGGAAGTTTTGACAGAGTACATGTTTAAACACCTGTAAAATAAACCAAGAGTTTTGTTGGTTTCTTCATGCATGTAACAGTAATAGATTTTACCTTCATAAAAATAATCCAAGTAATTGTATATTTATAAAAAACAGAACTAAATACAACACTAAGATCTCAAGTGACACAACAGTATTTACTTTAATTACAGTTTTCCAAAGATTTCTACAGGTATAATCAGTATATACATGTTTATATATGCACACACATACACACATATATACATATATGCACATATATACATATGCGAATATATGCAAGAGACAAAATAAGTAAATAATGTCTGGTTATATATGTTGCAAAATCATAAAAATGTGTATTTTATGGATTCAAGATCGAAATCTTCTGAGGAGCAGGTAAATCCTTCAGTTTAATTGAGTGATGAAATTTAGGAAAGAGAGGCAAAATTCCAAAATTTTGCACTAAATTTAAATTCAAAGGAACATTTTATATTTTTGTTTATATTACACACATATCTAGGACACGGAAAATGCTCACCATAACTTTGTAGCCTCTGATTATACTTTACTTTCTCATTATTGCCACAGCCAAATTCCTAACACACGACACGTGATCTGGTCTCTGCATCTGCATCTTTCAGATCCATTGTCTTCCCTCATTATTTTGTTACTTACTAATACAAATGTACTATGCAATCACTTATTTTCTACTTATAAAATCGCACTGCTTGTGGAAAAATTCAATATCACTGCTCAAGATATTGTTAATCAAATTCAAGGCCTTTTTTTTGAGATACAATGCATTATTTTGGTTTCCTTGACATGTATGCAATTCCTCACATTTCCAAAGCTTCAAAATATTTTTTTAGAGAAATGACTTAAAAATAAATCTCAAAGTCTGATTGTGCAATGTCAACCAGACCCAAGTCTTGTGATTGTACGTGGTGTAATTCCAAAATTTACTTTTAGCTAGTGAATGAAAAATGGTATATTTCTCTAAAATGTAATTTAACTATTTATAAGGGAGGAAACTCCTTTGGAAATAACTTGAGTTTTCACATATGCTATCCCTCAAAGGCTCCTAGAATCTCCAAGGTGTAACAGCTGTGAAGCCATCTGTGAGCTGAATCAAGTTCCAATAGCAAATGCATGCCATCAATCCAGAAATTCAGCCAAAATTTAGGATTGGGTCAGAATTCATTAGGAAAACACTGCTACTTTCCTAACAAATAGGTCAATCTGCATTAAATACTCTGAAAATCATTATGTGAGAAAGATTTTTGTCAAGCAACAAATATTTTATTAGGATAGTTACAAAATTAACTAGCTATGAGAGGATTCATTCATTCAACAAATATTTAGTGGTGACACCCTGATAGGCAGCATAACTACAGTAGCAAATAAGACAGAAGTTTCTTGCTCTTTAGCATGCTCTACAGAGATACATAGTTTTGTATAATCCACTTGAGTGTGAGAAGAGCCTGTGAATATGATGGGATATCACTTTTATGATATTTTTTGTATTTTATGGCAAAAGTGTTTCGTAGGTGTAATTATGGTTCCTAATCAATTGACTTTAAATTTAGCAAAGAAAGTTATTCTTGGTGGGCCTGATCTAATCAGGTGAGGTCTTAGAAGTGATACTATGCAGGAGCAGATCCTCTACTGTTGAACTTAAAAAAGCAAACTGCCATGGTAAAGAGAGTGTCAGGTAGCAGAAATAGGGAGCCTAGGATCTGAAAGTCTCAGTCCTAAGCTATAAGGAACCGAATTCTGATAATCAATAATCTTGGAAGATGAAATTGCAGCTGTGGACAAAACCATTCAGCCTGGTGAGACCCTGAGCAGAGGCTCGCTCCAGTTAACCCATGCCCATATTCCTGACCTACAGCACTGTGAGATAATTTTTGCTTTTGTCTTAAGCTGCTATATTTTTAGCATTTTGCTTTGCATTAATAGAAAATGAATATGGGAAAGGACAAGCTTTTCATGTTTTATTCTTAATTACTAATAAATACATAATACATTGTATTAAACATAATTTATTCATTACCATTGTATGTATTACTGCCAATAATTTAAGTGTCAGGGTTGAACAGATCATGACATGACAAGTAAGGAAGGGAAATAGTATTGTAAACAATTGAGAACTGACATCCCACTTTCAGGTCTATATCCATATTTGTGACATTAGCTTCTTGACTGAGTATAAAATCTGAGATAAGCACACTCCACAGCAAAATTAAACATTAAAAAGTGTGCAGAAAATATAGGGTTTCATAAAATCATAATCAGGGAATTTAGCACATAAAAAATTAAAAGTTATCTTTTGAGAAATCAAATAGTTTCCCATTAATCAATCAATAAATATTTAGGATAAAATGTCAGGAATCTTAGTAAAGTAACTCAGTTGAAAAGTGAAGTGAGTAGGTTAAAAATTCCATATGTTAATAAGTTCAAAGTCATCACATTGCCCTGTGATTCACTAACACAATACCACATTCACTTTTCTGTTTCAGCCAAATATAATGCATTTCACATCTTTATGTGAAATACTATCATCTATTGTCTAATCTTTTTATTGAATGTTAGCCTTCACATATCTTCATTGTTTTTATCTTAATTGTATTATTGTGCTAAAGGTCCATTTGGGAAGCCAATGGAAACTCTTTGGGTCAACCATTGCAATTGTTACATTTTATGACAAAACACCAGAAATATACAAATAATGTGCACAGTACTGGAGTAAACAATAATAATAACATAATATGAAATATCGAGAATAATATAAACAATAGGAATGACAAGAATAATATTAAAAAATGGCAAGAATAATATAAACAATAATCTAAACAACATTAATGACAATATAAAATAGAAAGAGAGAGCATATTTGCTTGATTTTAAAATAACTTTAGCAGAAGTTTCTCTTCAGTAGAGGAACTGAGTCAGTTTCATAACCGACATATTTTGACAAGAGTATTGACAATAGAATCAAACAATGTTCTTTTACAGACACTTTGATGTAGTGAGACTACCTATAGAGTCAAGATTATTTAAAGTTGCGGTTTATTTCTGACATTATCTTATCATATGATTTTGAGAAAAATGCCTAACTTCTCTGACACATACTAGAAACTTTTTATGCCAAGTTTTGTCAGAATATAATAGGAAATTCAAAGCATTACTGGTGGAAATATAAACAGATATGGTCAGTCTGAAGAACAGCTCAGAAACAGTCAAATCTAGAATGCATTTGTAACTAAGACCTCACAGTCCTGGAGTACATTTCCAGAGTAACTTTTACATGGTAGTTTTTAGAGTATGAGGCAATATAGGTGTCCAGCAATGGGACCACTATAGGTGAAACTATACAATATGGTGGTACAACCACCTGAAGAGCTTCTTAAAACTAGCTTAATCCTCAGATACTCTGAAACAGTCCACCTGGGAAGGTTCTGAGGATACTAGATGTTTCCTCTGAGATTGTGCAACCAAGATAGAGCAAGTGGACAAAACTTAAAATCACACTACTCATTGTTCAGTTCCCACCTATGAGTGAGAACATGCGGTGACACCAACATGGCACAAGTATACATATGTAACAAACCTGCACGTTATGCACATGTACCCTACAACTCAAAGTATAATAATAATAAATAAATTTTTTAAAAAATCACACTACTGAGTAAACAGTAAGAAACAGCAAGAGATCTGTAGCATAATACCGCTTATGTAAGTTTTAAAAGCATATAAACATAAAATACTCTCTATTTTATGAGGATACATAAAAATCAAGGATATGTAACAAACACATTTGAGTGGTTCCTTATATGGGGAGATGCATAGAAATACGGAATAGGGATTCAAGACAACTCAGTATACACATATTCATATGTAAATACCTGCATCCGTATGTTTTGTACTGTTGCAGAAAAGTTTTGGTGACAGTGTTCTACGAGTAAGAAACATGAATAACCCAATCCCTTTTAACCTAAGCTTTAAATAGAATTAACAACAATTACAATATAAAATTAGTATATGGGACTAGTTAATCTTAAAATCTGATTCTAGTTTATAGCATGCATTTTTTTCTCTAGGTAGCATTTTTCATACTACACTTTTGTCTGATTAAAAAAGTTGTCTTTTGGCCGTGTGCAGTGGCTGATGTTTGTAATCCCAGCACTTTGGGAGGCCAATTGAGTGGATTGCTTGAGGCCAGGAGCTCGAAACCAGCCTGGCCAACATTGCAAAACCCCATCCCTACTAAACATACAAAAATTAGCTGGGCACATGCCTGTAGTTCCAGCTACTCAGGTGGCTGAGGCATAAGAATTGTTTGAACCAGGAGGCAGAGGTTGCAGTGAGCCGAGATTGCACCACTGCACTCCAGCCTGGAAGACAGAGCAAGACTCTTTCAGAAAAGAAAAGAAAAAAGAACACAAAAGAAAAGAAAAGAGAAAAGAAAAAAAAAACAGAGAAAGAAAGAAGAAAGAGAGAGAGAGAAAGAGAGAGGGAAGGAAGGAAGGAAGGAAGGAAGGAAGGAAGGAAGGAAGGAAGGAAGGAAGGAAGGAAGGAAGGAAGGAAAAGAGAGAGGGAGGGAAAGAGAGAGAAGAAAGAAAGAAAGAAGGAAAGAAAGAAAGAAAGAAAGAAAGAAAGAAAGAAAGAAAGAAAGAAAGAAAGAAAGAAAGAAAGAAAGAGAGAAAAGAAAGGAGAAAAGAAAAGAAAATAGGGAAAGAGAGAAAGAGAGAGGGAAGGAAGGAAGGAAGGAAGGAAGGAAGGAAGGAAGGAAGGAAGGAAGGAAGGAAGGAAGGAAGGAAGGAAGGGAGAGAAAGAGGGAGGGAGGGAAAGAGAGGAAGAAAGAAAGAGAAAGAAAAAGAAAGAAGGAAGGAAGGAAGGAAGGAAGGAAGGAAAGAAAGAAAGAAAGAAAGAAAGAAAGAAAGAAAGAAAGAAAGAAAGAAAGAAAGAAAGAAAAGAAAGGAAGGAAGGAAGGAAGAAAAAGAAAATTTGTCTTTGCATCACTCACTTCCTTTTCAGCTTGAGGCACTTTCTTTGACTGAATCTCATCTATTACATCAAAATTCAATAGATAAAGAGTAATATGCCAAGATGCATATTATTATAAGAGGCATAATTAAGAGAACAAACAACGACTGTTTTGGGGTAGGAAAGTGGGACTATGATAAATGTTTTCTAATATTTGAAAAGTCTTCATCGGTTACATGATACAAATATGACACATTGTTTAGCAACAAGGAATTCAGAGGCAATCTGAATCACTAGATGGAATTTAAAGGAATTTCAATTCAACATAAGAGAGGGCTTCTATTTAGAGTTGTCCAAAAAGTGAAAGACTTGCCATTAAAGGTTGTGAACTCACAGCTACATAAGTGTTAAAAAGTAGTGGGGGTGCAACGGAAGTTAGTCAAATGTTGATGCTGCTCATATAATGGTTTTTGCTCAAATTGAGTTGGATCAAAACTATTCTCTTTTGATTTTCTCTTCTACACACATATTTGGAGTCCATGGCAAAAAATGTATGCCATTTTTTTTCTTCAAGATTGTTTATGTTCACAAATACTGAATTACATGATTTACAAGGTTTCTGTTAAGCTTGTGATGGTATGAGAAGAAAAAGAAATCCATCCAGTGCATGAGTCAGTTATCACACTGATTATATTCTGAAATAAATATCAATTTCAAAATAAGATAAACTACATCCCAATAAATGATAAGTTTGGTGCACATATTTAAATTATACACTTTGCTGCCAATTACTCTGTATAGTTCTTTTTTATTGGGACCTGTGTTTTCATGTAATTTAAAAAATTTTATACAGAACACATTTTATGTACAGAGATGACTAAGTTATTTAATGCTTTTAAGAGGAAAATTACCTACAAAACCAAATACTTACAAACCAAAACAGTTTAATAGCAGTGTAATTATTTTTTAGTGGGTGATTATTTATAGAACGTCTGAGTGTGACCAATATAAAAACATTGCTTGAGAATGTCATCAATGTTTTGGTTACTGAATTTATTAAAGCAAACCAATGGCATAAAAATTTGAATTATAAGACTGAGATTTATATTCAGAAGACCTGAGTCCAAATGCATCTCTATCACCTAATATGTGTCTCCTTTGAAAACAATGTGTTTTTTTTATCTCTGAAATTAATTTTAACTCAACAAATATTTATTGAGTAACTACTATGGGATAAGTCCTGAGTACACAGAATGCAATCTTTGGGAGCTCAAAATCTTACCGTAGAGCTGCCTATGTAAATAAACACTTGTATTCAGGGCGGTAGAATGAATACAGTGAATAACAGAAGTAACATATTGTACAGTTGCTGTAGAATGAAGAGATGCATAGTACAGAAAGTGGATACAAGAATGTAACGCTGAAACAACAATAGCTACTTCAGAGCTTTGGTAAAAGGGTGAAAAGAGGCTAGGCATGTTTAAATATTTTGTATACTATATGTTTTTCTGATTTGATGGTGAAATTTTGGAATGTGCAATATT